>NC_072738.1:55308116-55387625 GCF_026930045.1 Uloborus diversus
AATATGTGCATCACGTGTGTTCTCTATTCAAATCCACAGTTTACGTAGGCTCTCGATCAAATTCGGCACGGAGGTACTTGGGTACCAAGAAGGAACGTACAGGAATTTCGAACGCCAAAAAAGTACCGAACCGTTCGAATTTTAATTTTAGGAACCGAAAATGGCATTAATTGGTTCTTTCTACCCGAAATTATTATCCGATTGTTTTGATTTCAGTCTCATTCGAAATCCTGCGAAAAAAACCCTGAAATGGATTTACTTCTTTCGGATTTCAAAACCACCAAGGCTATAAAGCTACCAGCAGAAAAGTTATAAGCATTTTTAAGTAAAGGAACATCAATATTAAATCTGAAATTAATCTGCTGCCGCGAGCTCAGTTTTAGTTATCGTAGATAAAATCATTGAGAAGAAAGGTCTGCTGTCATTTTTTTCTCGTCTGTGAACAAATTAAATTCTTGCTTTTGTTTTGAGGCTTTTCCTGCAATCGGGGAATTAAAAAAAATTCGTTTTGGTTATTTTTCCTCGATCTCACGATTTGTTGGGAAATTTCACAGATTTTTCTTTTGTTCAAGAATGAGTGTTGAACACGCGTCATTTGACATAACTCTTATTTTCGAGGTAGACCGTACAAAGTCGTGCGACGCAGCTAGTTAAGAAAAATTGTCACTACTTGCCTTTTGAATATTCACTTGTTTTTTTTTTTTTTTTTTTTTTTTAACATTTCAGAAGAATATTAATGAATTGACTAACTCAGTGTAAAAAATTCTAAACTTTTTTTTTTAAACATTTAAGAAGAATATTAATGAATTGACTAACTCGGTGTAAAAAATTCTAAACTTTTTTTTTTAATCTTACTAAACTACTGAATCAAAAAGCATGATACTTAAGTTCAATAAATTAGCACGACGTTGACTTAAGAAAGCGGTGCCACAGGGGATGACTTTCAACGTTAGCTGCTCAACATTTGCATATTGAATACAAGAAACCTAGAAAAAGGTTGCTGCACAACGGTGAGATTTGAACACAAGACCTTTTGCTTCCGAGTCAAACAGATTGCCACTGGTCGACGATACAATTATACATATTTTTATATCTTATTTTATTCATTCAATCATTTTGCATGCAAGTCGTTTGTGAGGTTTTTTTTTTTTTTTTTTGACGGGTTCTATCAAAATCTAACAAGATAAAAAAAATATAAATGAAATAGAAAATCAACAGATGGCGCTCCGTCGAATAACAACAATATTTAGATAACAATGAATATTTAGTATCGCAATTCATCTGTTAGCAGAAAACGAATTATTTTTTTTAATATTCAACAACCTCAGCAAGACGACCCCCATTCGTAAGCTTCACCTCTAGGAGATGGACTGTGCCGTGAAGAACACTGTACAGCATATCTGTGGCAATCGTGAAGTCCTTGCTGTTGGCTACTTATCGATTATAATAATGTTTCAATAAAATCCCCTGTCATTTTGTGCAAACGTGCGTTATTTCCGTAGTAAAATATTCCAGCATTGTTTATCAGAAAAATATTAAAATTTTATGACAAAAAGCGAATAAATATAGTCAAAATTATATACTTTGAGTTTACGTACGCCTTTTACATTACGTTAAATGCACTCAAAAAGCAATAGCTTGAATCGAACTTTAAAAATGGCAAATTTTAATTTTTTTATTTTTTTAAAAAATTAAATAAATAAAGCAAAATGTTTTAAAATTTAAGAAAAAAAAACGATCTGTACCAAATGTTTGCTGTATGCCTCAGCACACTGCAGCTTTTAAAAATAAAATAAATTAAGTATACACGTAGTTAGTAAAGTACCAGGAAATGCAATCGTTAAAATTGACTTTCACAATTATGACGAAGTACCGATATGGTACCGATAAGTGACATTAAAATTATGCTTCGGTATGTCTCCCCCCCCCCCTAGCATTTCATCTTACTTTTCCTAAAATTTCAGTTTTTTGTTTAGTTAGGAATAAACCCCAAAAATCATTAAAATACCTAGTTACGTACACTCAAAGCAGTACCTAATTTATAACGCACATATGATTTATGCTTTTACTTAGATCTCGACGGATCAACCAACTCGGTGGTACCTTATTAACTGGGCCCCATGAGAGTGCTGGGGGGGGGGACGTGTTAACTCCTGAAGAGTATATACAGGATTCCTACTCACTTTCAAATGCAAAATTCCTCGATTTTTCCAGGTTTTCCGGGGGGAAAAAGAAAAAAAAACACGCAATTGTTCCACACTTTACAAAGAAATCCGAGGTTTTTTTTTTTTTTTTTTGGCATTTATTGTAAATAACAGATGCTCCTCCTGAATTTCTTATTTACGATTTGCGGCGATTCTCGAAAAAATGTCCCTTGCGTAACGCTAAGTTTTTTATTTTATTTAAGTAACTATTAATTAAATATGGGATTAACTATTATGTTTTGATAGTATATCAAAGCATGTATTTTTTCCCAATAGCATTATTTTTTGAAGGCTTTGGCTAGTTGCAAATAATAAAAACTTAACGTTACGCACGGAACATTTTTTAGAGAATCGCCCTTTGGTGTTTAGTACTCATTTTATAAATACACTTGATTGTAGATAGCTTGATAACCCATGTTATTTGAATAAACTACAGCCTAAACTACAACAATGCTTTTGTAATGATTCACGCAAACCGCTTTTATCCAGTTTGCTCATTGTGGATATTATGTTTCAGTTGGTAGTCCATTCCATATTATAAGCAGCTCTTGTAGAAATCATCTTTTTTATCTTTTTTTACTAATAATAAAGCTGAAAGCCTCTCTGTCTGGATGTCCGGAGGATGTCTGGATCTCTGTGACGCGCATAGCGCCTGGACCGTTCGGCCGATTTTCATGAAATTTGGCACAAAGTTAGTTTGTAGCTTGGGGGTGTGCATCTCGAAGCGATTTTTCGAAAATTCGATGCGGTTCTTTTTCTATTCCAGTTTTAAGAACAAAACTATCATAAGATGGACGAGTAAATTACGAAAATATCATAACGTGGAACTGTAACATGGGCACAAGCCAATTTGCGAAATACGAAATTATCATAACATGGAACCGTAACATGGGTAGAAGCCAATTGGCGAGAAAATTCACAATACATTATTTGTAAATATACAGGCAAACCAAAAGACCTTTTAATTTTTCTATTACGGGTAAAGCCGTGCGGGTACCACTAGTTACTAACAATAAAGCTGAAAGTCTCTCTCTGTCCGGATCTCTCTCTGCCTGGATCTCTGTGACGCGCATAGCGCCTAGACCGTTCGGCCGATTTTCATGAAATTTGGCACAATATTAGGTTTGTAGCATGAAGGTGCGCACCTTGCAGCGATTTTTCGAAAATTCGGTTTTGTTGTTTTTCTATTCCAATTTTAAGAACATTTTACCGAGCAAATTACCATAACATGGACGAGTAAATTACCATAACATGCACGAGCAAATTACAATAACGTGGACGAGCAAATTACCATAACGTGGATGAGCATATTACCATAACGTGGAAGAGGAAATTACCATAACGTGGACGAGCAAATTACCATAACATGGAAGAGCAAATTATCATAACGTGGGAGAGCAAATGACCATAGCACGGGCGAGCAAATTAACACAGCAAATTCATCATGCATTATTTGTATAAACAAGCGAACCAAATGACCTTTTAATTTTCTACTACGGGAAAAGCCGTGCGGGTTCCGCTAGTCTCGAATAAAGTTGTAATCCAATAAAGTTGAGCGTGATAACCAACCTACCGCAGAAGTTTGTTTTGCAAAAGACAATGTTTTTCTAGGTCTGTTTTCTAGGTTTTTGACAAAACAAATGATTTTCCTGACTTTAATGATCAGAATAAAAAAATAAATATGATTATTCCAGGTTGCCCACGCTTTCCCTAACCCGTAGGAATCCCGAACAGCTCTTACAATTCAGTTCAAAATATTTCAGCATCTTCTGATACAGATAAAAATATATCTGAACACTCAACAGTTATCTCAAGATTATCAGTGAGTCAAAAATATTTGTAACTCATTCAGTCAAAACTGCCTCCGCTCGAAATCAAACAAGTGGGTTTTCGAGCCGATTAAATACTCCGGTTTTACTACGGCAGAAGGAAGTTACGGTCCCAACTAAAAGAGAGGGAAGGGGAGGAGGGATTCTTTCTTGAAAATGGAGTCAACGCTCTAGGGCGGACCCGATCTGGAATCGTTGAGCCGAAACAAACCGAATGCATTGGCCGGCAACCCTTTGTTTTCGTCATATCTGCATACTGACACATGAAAATGAAACTGGACGGAGGCCTGCTTTCAAAAATGTACTTACCTATGCAGCAACCGCTTTGTTAGCTCATTGTTTTATGAACGTTAAACCCTTACTTAGAGGAATCAGTGGCTAAGTAAATCACTATTTCGTGGAAGAGGCTACAAGTTCTCTCTTTTACAATAGAGCCTCGTTTATCCGACCTCCGTTTATCCGGATAAAATTGGTAGACTTAATGATTGCAGGAACGGAACTATAAATACGCCAGATATTCGGTTTCTGTTTTGATTAAACGTACAACTCCGGCATAGAACGTACAATAAAGTATAGTACTAGTTTAACAAACAATAAGGCATTTTTAGAGCGTCAGTCCGGCACTGGTGCAGGTGAACTATAAATGATAAAGTATTTGCGAGAAATGATGGTATTGTGTAGTTTTGTTACAAATGGTTTTTTTTTCCCCGCTGAAAAAAAAAAAACTTTTGCTTGTTTAAAAATGTGTTTTGCTTATTACAGTTAAACCTGTCTACGACGAAACTGTTAGGACCTAAAAAATATTTTTATAGACTGGTTATTGTTTTAGACAGTTCGATTATTCATACTGACATTTTGCTGGGACCAAGGAAAATATCGTTATAGACAGGTTTATTGTTATAGATAGTTCTATTATTTATACTGACATTTTGCTGGGACCAAGGAAAATATCGTTATAGACAGGTTTATTGTTATAGATAGTTCGATTATTTATACTGACATTTTGCTGGGACCAAGGAAAATATCGTTATAGACAGGTTTATTGTTATAGATAGTTCGATTATTTATACTGACATTTTGCTGGGACCAAGGAAAATATCGTTATAGACAGGTTTATTGTTATAGACAGTACTGTTATACACAGGTTCCACTGTACCCAGATTTTCGTTTATCCGGCTAAACGAAGTTGTATTATCATAAACAATCGGCCTAAACAAAATGCTAGTGGGTAAACATTCAACAGCTTGGTTAACTCTTGACTTAATGGAATCAGTCTCAGTTTAGCTCATAATATCTATAAAGTAGTTATTATGACTATTAAATCGCTATTTACTGCATTCAACTGCATAGATAAACTCACTGCTATGTAGACTCAACCACTTATTATCCATTTACCACTTACAGTTATGAGCAATTGTAATAATAATCCGCAACCATTATTATAACAATTTGTGAATTGTCGTCTGAAAGTATGTTGTTCCCGCTATGATTCAATCAAGTTTGAAAATAGCATTTTTTTTTTTTCTGTAAACAGCGAGTCATTTTCGACGAAAGGTACTTTGTGAGAGTTGACAACGGCGTCTGTGAAATCAGTCACTAATTAAAGCATAATTAACAGATCAAAAAGTTCATTATTTAGAAATCAACAGCCGAATATACTCAACAGATCTCGTCGCTAAGTTCACTCATTTAAAGGAATCCCCGCACGTGAATTCCCCTTCTACCAAGTCAACCATTTTGCCAAACTTACTATTTATCAGCAAAATTTTCAACATAATTTAATGGACTCTGTAGCTAAATTAATTCACAATATCGTGAAATCAGCTAATAAAATTAAGCCTAAGGACTACAAAAGTCGACAAAAAGCAGGTAAACATTAATTCTTAATTTGGTCACTACACTTCATTACGCGAGGATGCGTTCCAAGACCCTTCGCGTAAGTTGAAATTTCACGTTGTGGAAAATGCTATGTGTAAAAACTTTTATAAACATACCCATACGATTAAAGACACTTGTAAACAAAGCCTCAAACTGTTAAAAACCATTTCTTAACTATACATTACTGTTTCTTAAATAAAAAATTGAATTTTTATTTATTGTATTTTTATTTTTAAAAAAAACGTTTTATTTAATATAAAAAACTGCTACGATGCACATAATCAATGATCAATTGGGAAAGAAAGACGTAAAATATAAACCACTACCGTAAGTACATTGTGTAGTAAGAAAAACAAATGCACTATAGTTGTACCAAAGAACATATACTGTACAGTAGATCCAGTAATGATATTTGTAACTTAAAAAATTACAGATGGTGATGATTTATGCTGCGTGATCAAACCGTTATTCTTATATAATTTTAAATACACAATACAGTTGCTTCACTGTTCTTTTATAACGTTTCCATCTATGGCAACACCCCTCCTCCTGATTTCTCAAATTCACAATGCAAGAGCAGCTTCCATTTTCACAATTTTTGCCTTTTGCTAAGAAACTACTCGGTGAACTTCTACGGATTTCCTTTTCTTGCTTTTTAATTGTAGATATGGAAAATTCACTCATACCTAATTGTCGTGCTACCTTTCACGCATTTTATAGTTGCTCAAGTACATAATCTTTAGCTTTTCTTTAATTGTCAGAAATTTTCTCTTTTTCCTTACATCTTCACAAAGTTTAAATGAAACAGCGCTCTTAGGTGTCATTATATTTCGTCAACTTTCCCATATAGAATGAAAAAAATAAATGGAAATTGAGGAGTAGTTATTTGTATAAGCGATGTTTAAACTAGTACGGTGTGGGAACTTCCGCTCTCAATGATGCCAAAAGGATGAAGGTTCATTCACGAAAAAACCGCGATTTCCTTCGGAAAATTTTCGTGTTGTGGGTGAAGAATTCGTCTTAGGAATAAAATTCTTTACGGGGAAAAAATCGCGTTATAGCAATTTCGCGTAAGTCGGATCGCGTTGTAGCGGGAGTCGATTGTAGTACGAATGGGATACGAGAAGACACGAAAGGGATCAGAAATCCGTTATTTCCGATTCTGTATCAATCGAATTTTAAACAATAGTGGGGCTAATTTTAGAGTAAAAAAGTTGTAGTCGGAAGACGAAGACGTTAAAATTCCAAAAGTAAGAGCCAGGAGTCTGTCTATTTCCCCTCTGGATCCGCTATCTGTCACGGCTTTTTCACTTTTCACTCCAGAGTGCCCCGTATCTACCACGTCAGGGCTACGGAGTCAGAGTCGGACTGATTTTGGGGTAAGGGAGTTGGAGTCTCTAAAATTCCCGGAGTCGGCCATTTCCTTCCAACTCTCCAGCCCTCATACCAAATTAGGAAAATGAACATCCTCATACTATATATAATAGCCAATGATCGTTTTAGGCTCCTGACGTCATCAACAATGAAACTCGCGCCACGGCATGATAATTTGATAATATGTTTTGGTAATGTTTAACATGCAGAGAAAGGCTTTATTGTGACAAGGCTGAACTCCATCTGGTAACTCAACTGTTTTACTGGTAAGACTGTCATTTCAGGGGAATGAAGAAACGAACAAATGGTCAACAATGAACGCTACCTACTGGAGTTTAGGGTTAATCCACTGGAGTTCGTGTTACCATTTCAACTATCAAAATATCACCAGACAGGCAATGGCTTCCTTCAAATGTAGAAGCAATTTTCACCCGTCATACCTTTACGAGCGATTTTCTAGTAACATAATAACATCTGCAATTTAATGTAACACTTTTACCCTATGAAGGCAGAACGAAGAGCTGGCGAGATAACAACATTGAAACAATAAACATCAGGCGGGAACGGTGCCACTGATAAAATAAAAAACAACAGGAACAAAAGATTGCTATGGGGGCAAAGCTTTTCAAATCTTCAGTTCACAACTCAACACGTTATCTAAACAAGGAGACCCTAAAGAATAAAATTCGTAACAAAATCTTTCCATAATAGAATGGGACATCTAATGACAGACACTTATGTCAATTTATTTACACAAGCCAAGGTTGGCTTAAAAAGAAAACTCTATTGTTTAGTAACAATTTGCTGGCGATGTAACCACCAGTTGCTATAGTAATTCGATATTGATTGTTCTAAATGTGTTGACAGTTGACACTTGCTATCTAATAAGTGAGTAGAAATAAAAATTAAAATGAACTCTTATCCGAACAATAAAATATTTACAAAAGATTTTTAAAGTAATCCGTCTTCCGATTAGATGCCCACAGAGATGCCGTTAACTTAACTTTTTGGGAGGGTGGAAATTCTCAATTTGTAACGAACGTAACTTCAATTTCTGCCAAATATTAAAATACTAGCTGCGTTAAAGTACTGTTAATGTAATTTATTGGGTGTACGCATTTTAGTTAAAGAAGCGAGCCGATGTGTGCATCACATGACTTCCTTTTACACCAACTTAATGTTACTTCCCCATTATTGGTAATTTTAATGAGATTCAATAGTTAACTCTCTAAATATCACCGACAGTGGCCAAATTGAAACCTGATTTGAAAAAAAAAATTGACAAAATTTTGTGACCAAAAGACTGGCAATATATCACCAAGCGTCCGCCGAATTACAAAACCACTTGAGTTTGCATCGAAATTAACAATGATTTCCCCCATAAAAGGGGTAAAAGCCCCCTTTAGAAATACCTGATTGCAACCAAAAGGGGAGGTGCACAACTAGACGCCACTAAGAGTCTACGTATCAAATTTCAATTTCCAGGACATACCGTTCTTGAGTTAAGCGACATACATACGTACATATGGACGTCACGAGAAAATTCGTTGTAATTAACTCGTTGATTGTCAAAATGGATATTTCGGGTGTCTATACGTTCTTAGGCATTTATTCGCGTGTGGTCGGGTTGAAAAAAAAAACTCAACACTCAATCAGGGGTGAGCAAAATGGAAATTAAGGCCGATTTTTGAGTGAAATTTTTTTCCCGAATACAATACTTCTTTTTTTTTTTTTTGTAAAAGAAAGTAAAAATGATCATTTTACATCAGAGGGGACGGGACGGATTTTTATTTATTCAAGGGATTTACTTCAAATTCTTAGCACGGGCATCGACAATGCGGGTACTGCTAGTAAACTCTAGACAGACATGTAATCATTATATGTAATTTTCTGAAAAAAATATTTCAAACGTGTATTTAAAGCAAAAAAATTATTCTGAAGAAACTAGCAATGTTTTTAAGTACAAAATCACTAATTTATTATTATTATCATCATAGTAATTGGGGAAATTTAATCATCCGGCAGAATTTGTAATGGTGTGATTAGGATCTGAGTAGCCTTCACAATGCTGCGAAATTCACTTTGCCCCAAGATAATCTTTGTAAATTCGTTGTAAATTCTGCATCCAGGGTCATTTATTTGAGGACAATAATTAGGGGTGAAACAAAAAAATATAAAAATAAAAAGAGAACAAAAAAAAGTCAAACAACAATAATAATTTAAATGGGTAAAAACTTTGCTGCAAAAATCTTTTCTTATTTACTTTCATCACTACATTAAGAGAGATTCACTATTTCACTACTTGCACGCAATCTGACCAAAAAAATACAACGCGTTAAGATTTTTTAATAACAATTTTTCCTAAAACTTATGCTAAAAAAAAACAATGAGTATAAACAAATCAGACCTTCCAATTCTCGAAACAAAACAGGAAATTTGACACAATTCTGGAAGAATCGCAGTTTCTCCAAGGCTATCCCCAGTTCCTTTATACTCGATTTTAAGAACAAGAAGCATAAAACGCATCAGACGTCGATATCCACTGCTTACGCGCGTGAATTTTTTATCTGAATTATAAGAAGAAATTCAGATTTTACCGTCTGCCGTACCAAGAAATCAAAAACGCAGAATGAAGGTCATTCCGAGGTCAATTCTTCGACTCCCCGCCCCCATCTATCCTTGTAAAAATAGTCCATTAGCAGTAATTAAATCCAAGACCAAAGTTGTTCGCGTTTCCTGGTAGACTCAGGTCTTCCAATTCGAACTGTTGAGTTGTTGCCTATTGTTCAATTATTTCAAAACAAAAACCATGGACGCTATAAAGAGTACCGTTTGAAGACGAATAATGACTTAACTTGCGTCATGTCTAATGCACATGTATTCATAGTAATTTGAAATCGTTTGAGGCAGTTAGCAGCAAAGGGATATAAGTGCCAAAATTAAAAATTTGGACATAACCAGTACAAATGGTAGGAGAACTTCTCCTCTGCTTTGGGTCAAGAGATGGTACTAGTAGCTCTGGGGGTGCTGCTATACAGCATAATTTAGAAACAAGTTTCAAGAAAAGCATACCTAGGATTTGAACTTGTTTTACAAAAAACTTTAAAAAGTTCACTTACATCCCTTTGCTTCTCGCGGCCTCATCTGCAATTGAAAAATTATACTACTTCAATGCGTAACTTGCTTAAAACGCCTTAACATAAGTCCCTCCTTTTGGGAATCAGGGAGGACAATTGTCCTCGGATTTCAGGACCATAAAGTAATTATACGTTTTGATAATTATTGTGTTGTTTTTCCTCAAAAAAGGTTGAACCCTTTGCCCCCTCCCACCGGAAAACTTTGAAATGGCAGTTCTGCCTAAACAAGAAAAAGATACAGCACATTTATGCTGCCATACTTTCTTTAAAAGCTGAAAATTGAAGTTCATTAAAAAGATACATCCAAAAAATTGCAACCAAAATTCCAGAAACGCCGCGTACAGCACGACACGATACTGTCCAAAAAATAAAGTAAACAAAAAAGTAGGACTCGACCGATGCATCGGCCTGGCCGATGCATCGGCGCCGATGGTTCAACAATTTAGCCATCGGCATCGGCATCGGCGGCCGATGCTAACTTGCAGGAAACATCGGCCCATCGGCCTTAAAAAACATCGAAAAGCCGATGGAATTGGCCGATGTTTTTGGAAAAAAAAGGACCTTTGTTGTTTTACTTTTTAATACAAAGTAAAGTGAGTTATTGTTTTCACATAAAATTGTTTACTTAAATTTCAGTATGAATTTTTATTTTAATCACCCCTGAAAGAGTTTTTAATACTGCATTCAGGTACCAAACAAGTTAATTATTGCGTTGTTTCTTGCGGTTGGATGTACGTAAGTATCTCTCATAAGTCATAACTCAAAAATGGTAAGCTGTAGAAGGCTAAATGTTCGCGTGTGGGATGTGCATACGTTCCAGGTGTGCAATTCCCTTCTTGTTTTCAATCGGATGTTCTAAAAAGCCTATTTACTCATTTTTTGTGGCTATTAATTACTTATTTCAAGGCAAAACTAATACAGCGCCTCAGACTGACGATCATTTGGTGATATATTGCCGAATTGGAGACTATGGAAACAAATATGAGATGGCGAAACCGGTTTTGTTTCATTTTGTTAGATTCTCGTTGAACCGACGGTAATTTTTAATTTTTCCATATTTGTAATATGAATCACAGTAATGCAGTCTTTTTTGTATCGCTTCTGCGGAGCTACAAGTTTGGGGCCCGTCGAAATACATTTTGGGGCCCTATTTCTCTATCATAGAAAATGTAAAACATTTATCATAAGCATTTTTGTAACTCGGGCCCCTACGGTTATGGGGCCTCTCGTGCAATTGCAATATTTGCTATATTTTAAATCGCGCCTGCGCGTCAAAACAAACTCGGGTGCAAGTTTTAAAAGAGTTTTTCTGCTCAATGTTTATGATTACTTTGAACTCTATTTTTTACGACTATTTTATGTATTTCCGAGAACACTTGCGTGCCCCTCCTCCCACCCCCTCAATTTCTGAAATTAAACTGTAGTTGTACTTTTGAGTTGTTTAAAAGTAACACCATTCATAAAATTAGAGTTTTTTTTTTTTTTTTTTTTTTTTCAAGCTTTATTTTTTGTTTAGGAAAAATTTAGAGAATTAATCTAACAAAATTGATTAAAGACGTTTTGAATAGTGACATAATTCGGAAATCAAAGGGACTTTTGAATTTTTTCTTCGTAAGTGCTGAAGTAGATTCAGAAACTCTTCCGAGGCGTTGGTGTAGCGGTTCTGTACTAAAAAAATGAGGCCAAAAAGTTTAATGTTGTGAGTTGCCCCAAAATCAAAGGGTGACCCTCCTAACCCACCCTCGTCGTGTCAAGCATTTCTTGCATATTTAACGATTATTTATTTTGGTCATGAAATGTCATTTTGCGTATTTCTTATATTTGTTTCACCTATATTTCGTAATGCGAAATCTTTTTTGCATCATGAATAGCGATTGATTTTTTTTTCTGTTATAAGTAACTATTTTTATGTATTTATATAAAATCAATGAATAAGTTATTTTTGTTTTCATCATATTTTTAATAATATGTTATAGAAAAGTTTAAAGGATTTTCTATTATGCAATTTTTTAAATTTCAGAAAATTATTGTTAAATTGAAAAATTTAATTTGAACTTGTTCGTAGTGCTTCATAAAAGATTAAACAATCAAATTATTCAATATTACGTGTGCAAACATCAGATCAAGTAGTATATGTATTCAGTTATTAACTTGGTGTAAATATTGAGTTTGTTTATTGTAGTTGCGTTTTAAGAACCTTGCTCTTTTCATGGCTATTTCTTTTTTCAGCAAAATTTATGTCACTCTTATAGCTTTTATGAAAAATGAAAACTTTTCTATTCATAAATTTTAAATAAATATAAACATTTTCCTAATATGATTTAATATTGAAATTTATCTGTTACCTTTTTTGTTTAATTTGATGACTAAAAAATGTCTACGTGCAATTTTTCCACTTTAATTGCGTTATTTGTTGACGGTATTATAGTTTTATTCTTAATTTTCATTTTTAAGATAAAACATAATTTAATGTTTTTTTAACTATGTTTAATGTACCTAAATCCATACATTTTGACAATATTACTAAAATCTTAGTTATATGTTCAATTAAAAAAAACCAATTGGTTATTAAATAGTCTCTTTGTTTTTCCTCCTTTTTTTTCTTTCTTTTTTTTTTTTTTTTGTTCTTTGTCTTCCATCATACAGCAGTCAAAAAGGAAAAACATAACTACACCCTATACAGATTGTACGTATTACGATCCAAAAGTTCGGGGGACAAGCTGTATAAAACCTTACCCAGAATAATTCACATAACCAAAGCATATCCACCTTCAAAAGGTCGCCATGAGGGACTATGATACTTCTTCCAGCGTTCATATAACTTTTGGAAACACTCATGGAAGCCATTTTCGCTACCTCTGTGATGAAGCTTTATCTTCTCCTGACGGAAGAAAGCGGCGTCCATGCAAATCTTTTTTGCAGGGAACAGGTAAAAGTCATACGGAGCTAAGTCCGACGAAACGTTAGGTTATTTGTTTGTCATATCAGAGTATTGACAAACCAAACCGTGCATCCTCAGCATGAAAGTCGCCTTCTTCCTCACGATGAAGTTAAAGCCTTACAGGAAGTTGCGAAACAGGCTGCCAGTGCTTCTAAAAGCTATACGAACGTTGGCAGAAGTGCATAGTCGTTCAAAGTGACAATTTTGTAGATAGATATGCTTCGGTAATGTGAACTATTCAGGGTAAGGTTTTATACAGCTTGCCTCAAACTTTTAGATCATACTACGTACGTATGAGTTTTCAACTTACTATTTTATAACGTTTTTGATTGACGCAAGTTTACGCGGATGAAGACATCACATCACAAGTGAGTTTGCGATAATTAACTAAGGATGAGTTCAAAATGGAAATTTCGGTCATCTATATATTCTTAGGTACATAAGCATGTACAGATGTGCCGAAAAAACTTGTGAAGTTTAAATTGGGTGATCGTAAAATATAAATTTAGGTCTAAATCTGATATATATATTTTGTGATTACAATTCCTTATTCGTCGAAAGAAAGTAAAATGAAATGAATCAATGATTCTATAAACCTGACAATCTTATCAATTTATTTCTGCTAGATTTTTTTTTTTTTTTTTTTTTTGCCATCGGCCAACAACATCGGCCATCGGCCATCGGCAATCGGCCATTTGGAGGAAAACAATCGGCCATCGGCCATCGGCCATCTTTGAACAATCGGCCAACAATCGGCATCGGCCCATCGGCCAAAAAATGCCATCGGTCGAGCCCTACAAAAAAGGGTCAGTGACATTAACTTCATAGAATATTTTGTAAACTAGCGAAAGATTTTGGTTCTTTGGCATTTGTACTACGAGTGTATGCAGTGTTTAAAATTTTAGGCGCTGTTATAACCACAGTTGTGGAGTCGGAATCGGAGTCAGAATGATTTTGGGGTAAAGGAGTCATTCGGCTGGAATCGACTGAGTTGGCGGTGTATTTCTGCCTTAGCTCTTGCGGTAACTTACTAAATATACCTGCCTTGCCTTCAATCTTCGAGTTGAACCGAACCATTGCTTCGGTCACTCGTCTGGTCCGTGCTAATTCTGTATTAGCTACCAGCTTGTTTGGCACTCTTGGCTTTCTTCAGAGGTTTTCACCTCCAGCTCAGTCATTCCTATGCCGGGCTGATGAGTGCTAATTAGCACGAAACTGCAGTCCTCGGCTGGAATTGACGGAGTTGGTGGTGCATTTCATGCATTCCTGCAGTTTTGTAAGGAATTAACTCTTTCACTACCGATCTTATGAAGAGAGAAAATTTCCAAGGGTGGGGAGGGATTCAACGAAACATATGTGTCTCAATAATTGTTTTAGAGCAGTGGTTCCCAACCTGAAAGTGATTTGACTTCTCAAGTGGGGATAAAACCGCGAGGGGCGATAGGGGGGCGATAAGTGCTTGAAAATGCATACGACACCTATCGTAAGAGAAGGAATCACTAGTTAGCAAATTAAAGTTCAGAAGCTTTCTCCTAACACCTCGGTTGCACCTTGAGGAGTTATTTAATCATTCATCGCTAAAATTATGAATTTTAATTTTTTGTAAAACTTTTGAGTGCATGATTTTAGTTTCCCAAATTCAAACTTAACGGAAAATAATTTTTAAAAAATGTACTTCTGTTTTTGAAAAGTACGTCATTGACCTCAGTCAAGTTGTATTTCCCTTCAAATACCAACTACTTCGTTTCGGAAAGTTTGTAAAAATTTATTTTTTTAGTTTAAAAGTAATTGGATATTTGCTTTATTACAAACATTTTATTTTAAATTAATACTGGGTATTTACTTATTTTCTAACATTGACCTAATACCAACTGATGCATCAAAACAGAATAAATTCAATAGTATACATTTGTTGGGGGTATTTTTTTCCACTTTATCATTTCTGCGTTTAATTTATTATTTATTTCTCGATGGGACGAATGACTTTGAAATGATAAAAAATTTCCTACAACAATAACAGCAACGCAACCATTTACGAAATTTTCTTAGAAAAAATAAAATCAAGATACATTGATAATATTCTGCGGCTTGAGGTGTATATAAAATATCCAGAAACCTCCTCTTATCGACTGCTCACTCCTGGCCGCGAACTTTTCTTTTCCCTTCCGTCGCCATAGTGAGGAGATAGCGTGGAAGGGGGTTCGGGAAGGAAAGTAAGCCACGTGACTTGCGTCATATCCGCCAGAAAGTTGGACGACTGCCCGCGTTCGCGATTGGTCCGTGCATCCCGTTCTCCCTCTCCTTTCCCCCCACCAAACTTCATCCACCAAGGGCTGTGTGAGTGACTGGATGAGTGTGTGGCCGTGCGATACGGTGTGGTTGAAAGCACTTTTTACAAGGAGAGCGTGCGTTTCACCAATCTGTCCGAATTCACCGGCGGATAATTTGTTGTTTCGCGGCGAGCATCTTTTACAAACCGCTTACCGCTTGTGAGATAAAATCAAAGCAAAGCGTGCTTCCACATTGTAGGAATGCGATTTCAACTATATAGCCTGGATCGATGCAAGGAGGAGGGGCAATTTACCCCACTCTGAAAATACTGTAACTCGAATCTTTGAAGAGAAATTTTAAGAAAATAGCTGGGGGAAAAAAAGAAACAAAAAGGAAGAAAAAAATTAAATTTATTGCTCATATTTCACAAATAATTATCCTGATTTTTTTTCCCCTTCCGAATGTTGAATTTGTAAGCGCGTCTAAAAAGATACAGTATAACAAATTAAAATGTTGTTTGGAGAATAAAAAGATCAGCCACACAAGTGACGATTAAACAAATTTTTTTCTATTAGTATGGAACATCTGGAGCAGATTTCCTAACTTCCAAGTATTTAGCCCCGAATCAATATCAATGCATGGAGTCCTCAAGGAGAAGGGGCACTAACCCCATTCTGGAAATAACGCAACTGAAACCTTCGAAGAGAAATTTTAAGACAGTGGAGAAAGTTTTTTTTTTTTTTTTTTCAATGGGAGAGAGGATACAAATTTTAATCATTCATCATATTCACAACCAACTGACATGAAAATTAGTTTCATTGGATATTCATTCAAAATGTTAAATACTCCCCTACCCCCTTCCCCACATCCTCAAAACAAAAACAATTTTACTGCACCCATCTATAATAATGTCTAATGTATTACAGAACAAGTTGCAGCAGTCGAAAGGTCGAAAGCGTGAAGTAAGTAAAAGATCAACAACAGACGCACAAATTACAAAAAACTAAGTACTTACTATTTATTACTACTATAGCAAATCTGGAGAATGTTTCCAAACTTAAGGAGCTTCACATTTGACAAACATTTCTAAGGATTAAATGAGATTATGCTCCGTATCGAAACATAAAGGAAATCAATATTACAGACGCAAAATTAACCCCATTCAACCAGGTCAAAATCAAAGGGAAAAGACAGTTTCTAATTTTGGAATAATGTATTACAGGACAGGGAGGGGAGGAGAATATAAGCAGTGGCGTACCAAAGGATTGACAGAAGTGGCTCTCGCCAGGGGCACAGCAGCAAGAAAGAAGGAAATTTGACAAGATTATTTAAAAAAAAAAAAAATATTTTAAAGTAAAATACTTTTGGTGATTTTTTCGTAAAAAAAAATAATAATTAGAATAGAGCTAGAAGGAAGACAGAGTATTTGCATTTTCTGGGTCAGCTTAAAACTTTCACACAGCAGCGGCTTTTCTGGGAGGAATGAGAGACGGCTTTCCGCCCCGGCTGATCCCTCTTTTTCCGAAGAAGAAGGCAAAGAAATATTTTAAAACATATTTCAAATAACATATTAAGATACAATATATTACGTAAAATTTGAAAGGGGAAGAAAACTACTCCCTCAAATATTACCAAAGATCGTCTAAAACTGCATTTTGAAATTGACAACTTCAAAATTTTCCGAGGAGCGTCTCCCCCTTTTTTGCTAACATTCAAAGTCTTAAATTTTGACTTCCATTTCGAAATTTTTAAGGGAGAGCCTCCGAAAACTCCTTTTCCTAACATCATCGAGAGTCGGGTAAAATTAAGTTTATGGAGCTTCAGTTTCGATAAGTTTCAAGAGAAGCCCTTGAATCTTTAATTTCCCTACCATCACCAAGTTCCGTTTTGCAAACAATGATTTTAAAATTGTTCCAGGGGACGATCCCCCGTAGTCCCTACTTCTTAAAATGGTAGAAGATAATATAAAATTGCATTTTTAGAGTTTCCATTTCGAAAAAGTGCTGGGGGGTGGGCTCCCAAAGCTTTCCTAACCCAATACCTAACAGAAACAAAGATCGTCTAACGTAACTTTAAAACTACGATTTCGAAATTTTCCTGGACGAATAGGAAATTGCTAATACGTGGATCTAGATCTAGCATAGCCCTTCTCCCTCTTAAATCGGAAGCTGAAAATACTCCTATCGGTCTGTACTTAGGGGCCATTCATTAATTAGGTAAGGATGACTTAGGCAATTTTTGAACCCCCTCCCTCCCCAAATGTAAGGGTACGTAAGATTTTTCAAACTCCTCTCCCCTATTCTTACGTAAGATTCCATTTCGCTTTTCAAAATAATAAAATAACGAACCTTACATCACTGGAATCGTTATTGAATTCCACTATCATTAAATTAAACTTTTTTGTATAAAGAAATATAAACTAAAAAGTTGGAATCTAAACTAAATGTTTTTCCGACATTTTTTTTTTTTTTTTTTTTTTTTTTTTGTATATGATGCGATACTAATTAAAAATAAAACATGCCATAAAAAATGCGATTATTTTATTATGTTTTACACTTTTCATTCTCTATAAAACAAATAAAAAAACAGTTCCTCCTAATACGATTTTTCTGCCAGACGCAAATGAAATATAATCCCAGCCAAACCACTTGACAGCGCGATTTTTGCTATAAAATATCGGCTTGGAAAATATATTACGGAAGAACGGGTTTGCCCCCCCCCCCCGACACTCTCGGGACCCTTATGTAATTAATGAATGGTCCCTTACATATGTGTCTGAAAAAATTATAGGGGTGCAGAGCTCTCCCCGCTCCATACACACACTCGCCAGTTCTTTTGCCCTCGCAACTGCTCTTTCTGAAATAAAACCCCAAGTTTTACCTTTTTTTATTTTAATTTTTTAATCATAAAATAATCTTTGCAATGTTTTAATTTTCATTTTACGTTTTATTTACAAGTTATTTTTTCTATCTTTCAGTAAATGTGTAAATTATGTTTATGGCATACATATCCTCAACTGTTCAAAAATTTTAAAGTTGATGCAAGACAAAAATTTTAAAGTTAATGCTTGAGACAAAAAAAAAATGTGTTGTAATAAATAGAACTGAAAAATGTAACCTGTCTTTGGTTCAAAAACGAACACTATTAATATTTCATAATGAACTGCTAACTTTATTGATCTTACTGAATTTTCATGAAATGATGCAGGGGGAAGGTGCGCCCTCTCTAAAGTTCACCAGGGTGCTATACCCCATAAATACGCCACTGGTTATAAGTGGATTGCTGAAAATTTAGGCTCGAATTTGAGTAGGAATTTTTTTTGTGAATATAATACCTCTCTTACTTGGAAGTAAGGAAAAAATCACAATTGAGTAAACTCCAACGTTGAAGCATCAACTTGGACCCTTAAAGATCAACACTTCGATTATAAGGTGTCACACCACCTTCCTGTAACTTATTTACCATGATAGACATACTGCAGAGAGGCAAGTTTTCAGACAAGTCATAATAAAAACAGTCGAACTCGAGCTAAACTTGGTTATTATTATTATTATAGAAAGGGGGAAGTAAAATAGAGTAGAGTTACTATTCAAAGAGCGGGTGGAGCGTAAATAATACTAATTAACTGAGGGGTTGAAACATATGCGAGAGTAGCAATATGGAAGGGGCCCCGAAAAACGCATTTGTGACGGGAAACAAAGTTTCTGTTCACGCCCTTCTCCCAATCCCTTGTCTAATATCACCAAAAATAACTTAAAAAGTTCATTTCTGGAACTTCAATTTTGAAATTTTGCGGAGGAACGTCACTTACCAGCCCTGGTCCCTTAACCTGTCGAAACATAGACAAAAACCGGTTTTGGGACTTCTCCAATTTTAAACAACTTCTGGAAGGGAACCTAACCCATCCGACTTCATTTCATAGTTTAACGTCGCCAAAGATACGTTTGAAATATGATTTTAGGGGCTTATGTTCCTGAATCTCAAACCGCTTCTCATAACATCACCAACTTTAGCGTCTTTCATGCCACGATAAGCTTGGGGAGAGCGTGAACCTAATTTGTTACTTCTCTAGAATGTTTTTTTCAATCGCTACGAGAGATCTTCGTCATTCTTCAATCAAATTCCATGCTTTACGAATAAATTTAAATCGTATCATGCTGGCTATTGACAAAACATAAAAGCATGATCTTATTTTTTTTTCGGCAAAAAGTGTGTTTTTTTTTTTTTTTTGCTGTTTTTTACTACGCATTCCTTCAATGAATAGCTTTCGAAAAGGAAGGCGCAATTGCTAGGTTTGTTGGGGTGTCGAGCTGTTAATCAGAATGGCGCCAATTCGAGTCCGTGCCAATAAAGATCTCTTTAATGTTTCTTTTCTCCTGTCAGATGCTCACATGCGCAAGACTGTATTTGCCACAACCTGTTTTTTCACATGCAGAATTATTGCTTTTTCACGAGTCACTACTCAGTCACACTTTTAATGACATTTATGTTTGCATTGAAAATACGTACAACCTAAAGGTGAGCGATGATCAAATTATCACAACGTTGTATTTAACGAGGTTTTGTTACTGATGTCTTTAAATTACATGCCTTCTCTTCTGCGCTTACTTTTTTTCGGCTATTCTTCATAATGTTCTTCCTTTGAAATTTTTAAAGAGCGAAATGCCTAATGAAACGATTCGAAGCACAGTGCGGAGTTCCACACGGGTCGACTAGTTTTAAACAATTAACTTTTTTTTCTTGCTAAAATTAAAATACTGAAGCCTCAATAGCACGAAAAAATATTGTTAACAAATTATTTGCATCCGGTTTTTTTTTTTTTTAATTCGGACTTGAAGGGGAGGGGGACACATTTTAACAAGTTTCTGTTCAAAGGGCGTAAATCAACTGACAAACGGTGTTGACTTACATTCTTTTAGCAAAAAGAGATTCATATGTGCTATAACAGACCAAAGCAGGGGTAAAAAAGTTTTAACATTAAATTTAAAAATTTTGGAGAAACATTCCTGGCTCCTGGGCTAAATTACGTTGTTTGGCCTGTTCAACTAATGTATGGCTAATTGATAAAAACGTATAATGGACAATTCATTACTGATGTAATTACAGTGAAATCCCGTTATGACGAATACCAATTCAAGGAAATATCCGTTTGAACGAAATACATTTTCAGTCTCGATTTAATATTCATTACACTGCTTGAATCCTTGAATCCCATTACAACGAAATTCTCGTCACAACGAACAAAATTTGTGGTCCCTTTAAGTTCATTGTCACGAGATTTCACTGTATACATACAAGCTCTACTAATAACCTGCGAGCAAATAATTAAAATGAACTGAAAAATATTATTACTCTTTTGTATTTGTTTATAGCTTTAGAAAGGTTGAAAATTAAGAACGTAAAAATGACCCCATTCCGGAAATGATTCCATACAACAATTACAAAATTAAGAGCTGCAATGAAATCAGCCTTATCTCGAAACCTGCTAACCACTTGAACCAGTGTATTTCAAAACTTACATTCTTCCCTTTTAAGCCCAAATTCATAGTTATTCTCTCTTATACACTTACAAATCAATTCCCACTTTTACACCACCGAATGAATTGCAACTAAGTTTCTCTTCGAAACACCATCGTCTTGATTACGACGACTTATTAACCTTGACATAGCCATAATCTAAATGACTTACAATCTAACTTATCATGGCGCTGATGCTCGCTGAAAAGAACGAGAAACACCTGTTTGATTTTTCATACAGATCAGAAAAGATAAGTTTGATCTGAAGTGTGAAGGCAATGAAGTGGAAATTCATGAATTTTAAGACTAGGGTAAAGAAAGCTGTGGTAGAAATAATGCAATTTTATCGTTAATAAACTAGGATCTGTTTAGATTTTGGGAGACCAGGGGCAGGGCCAGCTCTATTAGTTTTGCCGCTCCAGGCGATGTTGACAAGTGCTGCCCCCCGGCCTTAATAATATATATATATATATATATATATATATATATATATATATATATATATATATATATATATATATATATATATATATATATACAGTGAAACTTTGAATTTACGTCCCCCGAATTTAAGTTTTTTTCGCATTTAACGTTTTTCCATCCGATTTGATCATCATTCTACTGCTATGTATTTCACATATTTTACGTTTTTCTAACCCAGTCCCTTAAAGAACGTAAAATCAGGGTTTCACTGTTTACATTTTTTAATCATCGAGCATGCTCTCACGAATTGCTGCAATTTGAGCTTTTAAGAAAAAAAAAACTGAAAAACAAATTTGAGATTTTCTTTACATTTTGCCATCGTGAAATTTGCCGTCCTGGGCGATAGCACAGGTCGCCTACCCCAGGAGTCGGATTTGACCAGGGGGTTCATTAAGGCTATTCATAAGATATATAAAATGCCAAAAAACGAGTTACTCTAAAAAGTAGATTGATCCCTTTTGATAGATTGACTTCTTATTTACGGGAAGATAGCAAGCCAGACTTTATTGGACTCATTAATAGATGCAGAAATTAAAAGTGTTTACTTTAAAATTAAAAGCACAAAATTGGTGAATTTCAGAAGAATCGGCGGCCAAAAAAAGCCGTATCTCTTCTCTCTCCAAAGACAATAAGCGCCAAGAATCAACAGGACAAGACCATTAGCACGCGAATCGAAGAACTTGAATGACAGGGGCAGCCCAACCGGTGAGAGGTGAGTGGGGGGGGGGGGTCAACCAGTCGGTTCAAGGTCGATGGGTCGTGGTTACCCCCAAGCGCCCGGGGGAGTTTAGGCGGAGAAGAATGCCGAAACTCTTCCCACCTACCTCCCATGGCACGGGGAGAAAAGCTGCGGCGGCAGCAGAAGCTCAATCGCTGATAGAGAGTATTTTCTACTTCATTTAGATTCAATTTGCACTTCATGTTGCCGTTAGGCAGCGAAGCGAAGGTATCTCTGGAGAACATTTAATTTGTATTCATGGGGTAATAAGTTTTAAAAACATACGGGCGAATAAAATGTTTCTTGCGTTTGATATTTTTCTCACGCAAAGTTCATTTTATTTCTTGAAATAAGTAAACACTCCCCGAGCCCCGAGCGAACTTTCGTCAGAAAACGATCAAAATCTGATGAGACAAGATTCTTCCCCAAGGCTGACTGGTTGACTTGTTCTCGATTGAATGATCATGTTTACATGCCCCCTTCCCGCCCTTCTCCGAAAACGACAACATTTTCTTCCGTTCAAAAATATCGCTTATCGGCAACTAAAATCAAGGTAGCAGAGTGGCACACTTCAAAAGAAGTTTAAAACTGCGTAATCACAGATTTAAATTTTGATCCATTGCTAATTAAATAAACAAAGTCAGTTAACATAAGTGGCACATGGTGGCACACAAACGGTGTACTCAATAATGGTACATAATTTTAAACTTCTCAATTTGAGAAAAGAAAAATTGCAAAGTATACTGTTTAAACGGCACCTTTTAGAGTGAAACGTTGTAGCAACAGCGGTATCCTTAGAGGTGCCAACCAAATGACACCTTTAAGGGTCGCATAGGGGTGCCGTAAGGTGTCAATTGGCACACTCACGGAGTTTTCGCTGGTGCTACAACATTTCATCCCAAAAGGTGCTACATGCAACCCGCAGTATTAGCTGTGTACATCATTTAGATTACAAAAACTAACCAGTTAACATAACATAGTATAACGTTTACAGTACAATGTACTGTTAATTGTCAATTAATAGTAGTGTAACTTAAAACCTTGGTTCAAATTTTCTTAATTAGTTACCTGTTCTTTTTCTTTTATTTGTCATTATTATCCCAGGTGAGCGAAATTATTTCCTACTTTCAATTTAAGACTGAAAATCATGCTTCAGGTAATTAAACGGCAAACGCGTTATCTCATTGTTCGTTTTTCAAAACAGCTAAAAAACACGAAACTTCAGTAATTCTTAAGCAGCCTTTGAAACGAAAATAAACCAGTCGCCCTGACAACAGTTAAATAAATTCATAGCAGCATAGCACAAATATACATAACTAGCAGTATCCGCACAGCGATGCCCGTGCTAAAAATTTAATGGAAGTCCGGTGAATTAAAAAAATTGACGCCCCCTCACCCTCTGATGTGCAATGATCATTTTTCTTTGTATAAAATGCATACACACCTTTTCAGGGGAAAAAAATCGATTAAAGTTTCTTTGGAATTTAAAAAATTCACCAAATCATTAAATTAGTATTAGTTGCTTTAATACTCTATTTAGACCCCAATCTTAGATCCAACTATCTATCGAAACCCAAAATGTTGCACTAAAAGCATTTACATCAGAACAATCAGGTGTTAAATATTATGTTCAGAAACTTAGAAATCACAATCAGTTAATCGTAATGTGTTATATCATCATTTGAAATTTTGCTATTTGATAAATTTAAATGTTGAGCATTAAAACTCAAACTCCATCATATTTTTTTCCTTTCATAACCACTAGCGTAATAAATGCACTTCACTGTTTGACCATACACTGCTTAAACTCTCAATTATACGCGGAATAGGTGAACGCAGATAAATAATAACTCAAAAATCAATCACAATCGTGTATATTTAAAATGTTGTGTATAAAAGCGAAAAACAGATTGCTCATTTTTTCAAACGGATTTCACACATACATATAGGCAAGCAAATCGTGCAAACAGAATAAATGAAACAGAACAAGCTAGGTTACTCCAAAAACGCAAAGGAAGATTTTTTCCGAACAAAACTACTCTGGTCATTTGTTTATTTGAATATAAACTTAAAAATCAGTAGCAGTGTAAATTCTGGAACAAATAAGGTCTTTCTGGTGCTTTCTTCTGAGATTTGCGCTCGAAGAAATGCTTGTACATATTAATGATTTCGTTCAGTTTTGAACGTTTATCAAACGGGAGTAAAAACACTGAGCTTGAAAATATATATTTCTTAAATTTGGGCAAATGTATATCTTGAACCTAAATAAATGTACTTTTTGAGCAAAAACAAATATTTATTATTCCGCATAAAAAATTAGACATCTGTTGAAAACAAGTCCTAGCGTCTTTTTTGCAACAAAAGTTAATACAGGGAGAGCACAAATGATGGACCTGATTTTTAAAAATTATATTATCAAAACTACTACACAAAAAACAATAAGTAGGGGAGAGGGGGGCACCTTTGAACTGGGGGCACCTTTGAACACTGTAAATATTATCTTTAAAAAAATGTTGTTTTTAATGTATATGGCAGCACATTACTATTGTTTCACTGCAGCAAAGTAAGCCAAGTTTGATCATTTTGCATGCATACTATTGTCCGAGCAAGGTATGTGTTTTTTTCTCTCTGAAATCTAAACTTTTCAAAATAAAGTTGTAAGGTTTTTGTTAAAAAACCTGTAATTCTATAATTCTAAATGATTTTACAATATTTAAAGATAAGTTTTAGCTTTAACTTTTAGGTTTTGTTTTGTTATTATTCTTAAGCCTACTTGAGTAAATTGTTCTAATTCCTAATTCCATATAATGGGGTACCTTTGAACAGAAAAGTTGGGGCACCTTTGAACAAATGAAACTTAGAAGAAAAGAATTATAAATGCACCTAAATATTACAATTTTATTTTGGATTTAAAAGAAAATTATGAAAATATAGACATACAAATTACTGAATAGTCTGTTTTTTAATATTAAATTTCTACTGATATATAAACACTACTTTTAATTACTACTCTTGTTTTTTATTTTGCACATTGCCATTATTCCTATTAGAGAAAAATGTCTTTTATAAAAAAAAATCCAATTTTGAAGATATTATTTTGGATACAGATGAAGAGGAAAAAGCTCTTGTTCTAGAAGATTTACATGTCAACGATTTCATTATACTTAAATTCCAAACTAAACGAACCGTTCTTCATTACGTTGGTCAAATTGAACAGCAATTGCAAGACGAAACTGAATTTAATGTTGGGTTTCTTCGCAAAAAGGAAAGCAATAAATTTTACTTTCCCGAAGCATCAGACACCAGCACAGTAGATTTCCAAAATATAGTAAAAAAACTGCCACAACCACAGATTTCTAGAGGGACCTTACGTGCTGTTACAACATTTTGCTTTGATGTCAATTTTGTGATTCATATAAAATTAATTAAATAGTTATAAATTTTTAATTTCAAAATTTTAATTCTATTGTTACAAATAGATTTTGTTTGTTCAAAGGTGCCCCATGCTTGTTCAAAGGTGCCCCTACATGGGGCACGTTTGAACAGAAATACTAACAAATTTTAAAGCTTTGTATCATATTTAATTTATCAGTAAAAATTTTGATATTGATTTATATGATAAAGAAATGCATTCTTTTTTATCATAAAATATTTAAGCATTAATAATTATAATCTGAGTAAGAAATATGTTGATTTTTCAAAAAATTGTTCAAAGGTGCCCCCCTCTCCCCTATAAGTGATACAAGAGTGCAAAGAGAAATGTACCAAGTTTGTTTTCAACTACAAAATGCTCGACGTGTGAGCCTTTTGTTAACGCCTAATCTGCAATCCAGTTCGTTCCACACGCCATTCGATCTTTATCGACCCTTCTGTGCCGAAACACTACGAAAACCTTCAAGAACGAATTTGCGTAGCATTACATAATTAAATTTTAAAAATTGGGTTCACTGCTCTGATCACCGGATAAACACGAAAAAAACTTTAAAAACTACATAGTTCTAAGAATTTTTTATTATGTACTGATTATTATTGTGTTTCAAACTTCATCCAAAGTAACTCATGTGTTTAAAAATGATTTTAAACTTCCGTTTTTAACTAAATGAAAATATTTTGTATTTTTATTATTAGCTAAGTATCACATAACTCTAAATTTCAGATTAACTATTTAGTAACAAAGGAATTTAAAAATGGATAAAAATAAATAAATACATATTTAATAATAATAGTAAGTAACAATAAATTTATAATCTGACTATAGAAAAATAATAGTTATAATTTTTTACACTTTTTTTAACATTTATTTATGCTACACAAATATTAATATTACGGAGGGGATATGGGAACTGTTCGCATGTGCTCCTAGATGTTGTGCTCTCCATCATCTACCTATACCATCAAAAAAGGAGAATTCTTAATTTAATTAAAAAATTTAAACATTTTCATAAATTTACTTGAATATTCATTTCTGGATTTTTAGAAAAGATGTTTAAGATATGCTTTCACAAGAAATAAAAACAGAGATAAAATTACACACAACACCTGATAAAACAAAGAAGTTGCCACCACTAAAAACATAAAATGACTCATTGCTCCAAAAGTTTGGTCAAGAGGTAAGGTTGCTTGAGAATTTTTCGATTTTTAGCTTCAAGTTCCTTTCTCTTATACGACGGAGTGAGAAGCAAAGCGATGTAAGTGGCAAAATCAAAAACTTGGAGATGACTAGTACAAATAGTAGGGGAACCTCTCCTCTGTCTTGGGACAAGAGTACTACTACCAAGGCTACTGTACTAGTAGCCCTGGTAGGTGCTGCTGTACAGCACGATTTAGAGAAAAAATCAATGAAAATCTACCAAGGATGTCATAATTGAAGGCGTTTTACTCAAAACTTGAAAATGTCCACTTACATCCCTTTGCTTCTCACTGCCTAATATGTAATTTGCTTAATTACATTATGTTTTTAAAATCCAGAGGAGGGGTGAACTGATGATCACCTAAATGACGGGCTTGGTTCCAAGAGAACTCTACGTAAAGCGACATTTATCTGCGCTCCACGTCAAAAAGACGTAATCCAACCGCGTCAAAACAATCTCTCAAGTGAAAGTAAACAAATCCTCCCCGCGAGACAGCCAGAGAGCAAAGTGTTCCCCACACACGCGCGAAAAAAGAAATCGCAATATTAAACCGAGCCGGCATCCACGTGGCCGCGAAGTCACTTTCTTGTCCCCTCTGTGACACACACGCTCGCTCCCTTTGGCATTCCTCTGGTACTCGAATCACGTTTTATGGGTCAGCACTTCCGATGGCGGCAAAAGAGGGGGCAGGCGAACTTTGAACCACCTTCGAGGAGAAGCAGGTGGAAAATATCAGCTGTTGCGTGTTGCTCAATGTTCTCCTCTCCCTCTTCTTCTGTCCCGAAAGGCGCCAAAGAAATACTTCCTGCCGTTGGCGAGCCCGCGATAGGCACCGAGATGAAGCTCATTCTTTTTCTTCAGTCAAAAATTATCGCCGATTCGAAATGCGAAAGGCTTGTTCGAGAGAAAAATTCAGATCATTCAAGAAATTCGCGTTTGAAGGTATATCCTCGTATATATAATAGCGAATAATCGAGTAACGCTGATGTCATCAAGAAGGAAAGGAAACTCGTGCCACGGCATGATAGTTGGATAATATTTTTTGGTTATATTTGGCATGCAGGGAAATGCTTTTTGACAGGGCTGAACTGGATCCGGTAACTTGACTGTTTTACTGGAGGCCTAGTCTTTGCCCAATACGTAAAAATTTAATGCATGCAACGCCCACCCGTGACGTCACTTATACGTACGCAACAAAACTAGCTAGTCTCTGCCTTTTCTTACCGGACGCAAAAGGCAGCTGTCAAAACGCGAACGTACGGTAAATTAACGCCATGATTTTTCTGATATGATTTTCCATGATAACTTTTTTTATTTTTGAGGTAGAAAGAACTGCTATTTTGGGCCCATTTTTCTTTTATTTATTTTCGTGAAAAATCCGGTTATTGACAGCATGTTTTAGCTATCAAAAATCTAATCTGAAATCCTTTTGGCCTAAAAAGGGCTCGTTTTTTTCATTATTATAATCATTATTATACTGAGATTTCGTTTCAGGTTAATTAATCGAGCTTAAAAGAGATTAAAAAAAAAAAAAAGTTTTTACAAATGAAATTTTAAGAAAAGTCTAATTTTAAGACATGAAATTCTGTGAAGTAGCCACTTTTATGATATAGAATTTTGGGAAGAAGCCACAAAGCGGACCCAATTTGTGCCTGAATCGACCCCTGACTTAAGTTTCATTCTGAACAGAAAAGGAACATGTTTTAAATTAATTTATGATAAAAAAAAACCATGAAATTATAAGAAGTAACAACGTTTTTGCACAAAATTGCAAATTTGCAGTAATCTGCAATTTTGTGCAATTAAAAGTTGTTATTTCTTGTTTTCTTTTCTAACACAAAGATATTTATTCAACTTTACATGAAATTATTATTAGGTTATTATTATTTATTTAGAGGTAGTTAAGCACTAATGTTTTCGATTATTTCCAATCAGAAATAAGCTGATCATGTGGGATGTTAACTTGTGTTTTCCTCCCAGAGAAAATATTAGATGGTCCCTAAAATTAATTTCTTGCGAAGTATATTAACAACAATAGAGGGAGTAAAAATTAACTTTATGATTTTATTTTATTTTCGAATGTTATAAACAAGCTGTTTTGATAAAAGGTTCGTTTTGTTCATTTGTTTTACAAAACACACTTGGTTAAAAGAAGTTTCAAATGTTTATTTTTTATTTATTTATTTTTTTTTCCAGCATTACCTAAAATTTGAAAGTATTTTTGATAATTCACATACTTTTTTGCCATATTTCTAGCACAAAAGTTACTAAACTTACACCTTAGACTTTTCCACTTAATTTTTGGAACTTTTTGACCCCAGATTCACAAGTAATTGTAAAACATTGCATTTTACTTTCAGCCATGCCTTGTTGATGATTTGTTATTCCTGTTATGACTTATCTAATATTAGTTTACCTAGCAGACTATTTCTGAATTTTTAATTAACGCCGCAGACAGTTTTTAAAAAAAATCTGTGACGAGTACCTAACGAATGATGGAGAATTTAATCAACCAATAAAAAATGAGCTAGCTTTTCAAATGCACCGCTATATTACTCTCACCTGAAATACAACAAACTAAACAGCGCATTAGAAAACAAACAGTCGGAGAGAGAGAGAGAAGAAAAAAATCGTCAGCCTCTTCTTCGGGTGAGTGAGGTTAAGGTGAAAAAGAGGGAGGAGGATTCGACGCGAGCAGACGATAGCGTGTCACGCAAAATGTTCCACGCACGCCACGTCCTCCCGGTGGATTCTGGAGCGGTAGGGTTGGTTTCGGTCCACAGAATTTAAGGTCTTTTGAGCTAAGATAATAACCGGCAGAAAGAGAGACGTTTTCGTTGAATACGAATGTTTGAATAAAATTGGTGCTGACGCGATTTGTTAAGTCCGTGTCAAAACGTGTTAATTCATTAGCGAAAATTTCTTTTTTCCTTCATATCATAAGATCATACATAGCAGAGGCTAATTTTGAAGACCTGAATGATGGTGATCACTGGTTTATTAATGTATGTCATGTGAATTGACACTTATTACAGCTTTCTTTACGCGATGCAAAAGTTATAGTAAAAAAAATGATTCAAATTTGAAAAGAAATTTATGTTTCGAACAGGGGAGAATATTTCTAAACAATAAATAGCAGGTTAACATTAACTTTCTCCATATGGACCTTTTAGCTCCCTGTCTACCAGGGTTCATTAAGATATTAGGGGTCCCTAGGTAAAACACTTTTTTTTTTGTTTGCAGCAAAATCGCCTCTAAGTAGGCTCTTGACTTCGAATTTGCTCTGAGCGGGGGAGGAGAGATACAGGGTACATTTCAATGTAAACTATACAAAAATAAAGCAGCAAAAAAAAAAAAAACATTAATGTCGCAAAGCCAGGGAGGGCAATTTACGCCGCCACGACTCCGGGAAAAAAAAGTGACATCATTTATGGACAACTCCTTAATACTATAACAAATTTCTACGAAAATCAACAGCTTGTTCTGTTATTTGAAATAAACAAACTTACCAGGGAGGAACTTTAATAATGCTGAACATTTTCATTAACCGTGGGCTTTAAAAAAGCACAGAAGAAAACTCCAACAAAAAGCAAATTTCAAATATTTAAAGAGCATATTTGTAAAAAAAAAATAATAATAATAATCTTTAGCACGAATGAAAAAGGAATTTTTCATCCCGCTCACGAAAAAAAAAGAGTTTCACAATAGTTGGGGCAAACCTAGCGTCGTAATACTGCGATTAATGCTGACAAATTACGTTTGTAGCAACTATAGTTACTAAATTTTCACTTAAAGGAATCGATATCAGTTTGGAAGTACGTAAACAAACAAAGCAAAGTTCACAGAATTTTAAACGGTAAACCCTTTAATAACTGCAGGATTCAGTTATACACAATTAATTCTCACCACCAGACTCTTAATTTCAGCCTTTGTCCCATTAAGACAGTCATTTAAAAATTAATTAATTAGCAAAACAAAGAAACGAACGCGAATGGAAAGCTAAGCAACGGACGCGTGGTTACAAACGATGCAAATATGTATCAGGCGTTCTGAAAATAAACAGATAAGTAGTTTCATGAACACGATTTATTAAAGCAGCAGGTGTCTTTTTGTTTTCAAAAGGGCAGTGTGAAACAACTCTATTAAAGAGCTATTGGAGAATACGGAAACTATATAACCTTGTCACGTAGTAATAACTAAAATTAATGCTGTTATCAAGCAACAATAAGGAATAAAGCCCTTCTTTTTTTCTATTTATAGTCAAAATATTTCGATATTACCGTTTTATCAAGTAGCAAAATTACCCGACGCTGTCCGGGTTTATATTGATTTTCTCTCAAGACAGATACGAAATTGTTCAAACAACATGACAACATCGCCAAAGTTGACCTGAGGAAATCGCCAGTCAAGTTTTGTTTAAAATTCCCGTGCTTCGTATATTAGTAACCAAAAAAAAAGAAAGAAAGAAAGAAAGAAAAGAAATCGTTTGCATTAATTCTTTCCAAAAATGTACTCAAACGGTAAAGCTAGCACGATTTAAAAAAAAAAAAAAAAGAGTCTGTGAACAGTCAGAACTCTTAACAGCCTTGTTTGTGAAAAAGTAGTAAACGGCAATAACTCCTTGCAAAAATTACACCTTTACGCAGTTTTTGCTTCATCTTTGAAATAATGTAGGACTTTAAATGATTGAAATCTTTCCGCTGCCGATAAAACTCGTCAATTATCAAAACTCGATCTGTAATATCATTTTTGCAGACGTGACTTTTTGATAATGATTTGTCGTACCCAAACACGAAATTGTAAAACAAAAATAGTAATAGGAGTGACCCTGAGTGACTGTTATCTTCTAAAATTATAACTGGAATTCGTTCATGCACCCCCCCCCCCCCTTTTTTTTTTCAATAATATTATCCTTCTCCTGAGCTGTTTTATGTAAACCATGCTAACAGTAAACAAGGAACAATATTTTTGTGAAAGCAGAGTTTAATTTCTAACAAGAGGAGTCAGGAGCCCTATAATAGTCTTCTAAATTTCAATAACAATATAAAAATTCACGTAAAATTGAAAAAACAAGTGCAGTAGCAGAATTCCCAAGCACACTCACGCTAAGCCCTGTGTGAAACGTTATTGAGTGGAGGGAATAGATTGACAGATTTCGCCCAGAGGTGAGAAATTTAGGTTGACATTTACCCTCAGAAATGAATAAGATCGATGAGTCGTTCTCAATGAAAACAGAGCAATGCAAGCGCAAAGAAAACAGATTAAAGCTTACCGTTTAAAAGATTAAAAGAGATTAGTGTAAAAAAACGGAAAACTTCAAACATTGGAAAATTCCTAAAACATGCTAATTTTGTTTTTAGCCTACTTTCCCAGTAAAAATCAGAGAAAGAAGAAAAAAGCATGAAAGAAGGCTTAATACATCTTAAAAATATCCGAAAAACAAAAAAAAAAATCAAAAATAAATAAAATAGTTAGATAAATATTGAAAAATTAAAAATTGGAAAGTAGGGTATTGAGATGGGGAAAAATGTCTGTCGGTCTGTCTGTCTGTCGGTCTGTCTGTCTGTCCCCCCCCTAATAACTTTTGAATGAATAGTCCGATTCGAACAAATTTTTTTTTTGTTAGAAAGATCTCGGCGAGGACATCTCATTCCCATAATTCATTTTTTGATGTTGAACAATTTTTCGTTCAATTTTGAACAGTTCAAAAAAACTTAACATTAGCGCCTACGGGGAAATTCAAATCAAAAATAAATCTTGAACTTAGAAGCGAAGTGGCTTCAAACAAACTTTGTAGGGAAAAACTTTTGATAAAAAACATGTATCGAAAATATCTTTTTGATTTGAACAAGTTTTCGTTCAATTTTGAACAGTTCAAATCTCTTAACATTAGCGCCTAAGGGGAAACTGAAAGTCAATATAGATTCCGAACTAAAAGGCGGATTTACTTCAAACAAACTTTGTTGGAAATAGCTCTTGACGACCTACTCCCAACTCCGACTCCGAGAATTTAGGGGCACCTGACACCGACTCTGACTCCTGTTCCCGACAATTAATCGGACTCCGACTCCCCGACTTCGACTCTGACTTCGTAGCTTTGGCAAACACGGAGGACAAATGACTGACTCCGATTCTTGGATATTCGACTCCGACTCTTTTATCCCAAAATGAGATTGACTCCGACTCCGACTCCGCTGCTGTGGTTTTAACTGTGAAATAATTATTGTTGATATGATTTGTTTTTTTTTTTCACGCTAAAGTTTTAATTTAGGTATTTAGTTTTCGGTGAATAAACTCGAAAAATATGCGCAGACGATTTTTTTTTTTTTTTGACAATGAAAATTATTTCTTTAAGTTGACATTTTATTGTTTTTTTTTTTTTTATATTGGTAAGTGCATTAATTCGTTTAAAAAATTATTTTTGGCAACAGGGGAAAAAGAAACGATTTTTTTTTTTATATGATGTATTTATTTTAATGAACTTATTATTATTATTTTTTCGTTTTGAAAGCTGTTAAAAAAATTTTTTAATGGAAAGAAGTGTATTAGCTGCTTTGTTCAAAAGGTGCTGCTATTTTATTTGTTCGTTTTTTTTTTTTTTTTGAAAAAAAGTAAGGAATATTTTATTCCTAGAAATCAGTTTAAAATATTTAAAAAACTATGTTTGAAAAAATTTGCGATTTTAGCTATTTTTGAGAATATTGATCAGGTACTAGAAAGTAGTATGGGTATACGGGAAAGTAGGCTCGTCTAGTTCTAGACGGAACTTCTTGTTGAATTTGAAAATGATGTGTGAGCAGCGAGGGATAAAAATTCGCTATAATCACATTTGTTGTAAAAGATGAGAGTAAACGATCGTTTTGTTTCGAGTAATTTATGTCGTTTCTGACATAGTGTGAATATAAAAATTTATTCAAGGGGTTGTCCACAAATGATGTCACGCTTTGAGGGGGGAGGGTTCATTAAATTGTATGTTTGTGGCAAGAGGGAGGAAAGGGGCAGCAAGAAGTGTAATATCACAAGTTTTGATGTGCTCTCCCACTTGATCAAAGTGTTATTGTAATATTTATACATGCAAGTTTATTCACTTTTTCTTTAAAAAAAAATTACAAAATCCCAAAAAACGACAAAGATCAAATTCGACCCGCCTTTGAACAAGATTTGTGTGGCCATGGTAAAAGCCGAAGATCAGGTGCTGACACTCAAATAAGAAAATGTAATTCAATAACAACGTATTCTAAGAAAATAATTCTCAATACCTTATACCTACTCATTAAAGAAATATAACTCTAGAAAGAGCAAAATGTTGGACCACTCTAGGCTGAATGTACAAACAATTAAATTACTTATCCATTGCTCTTCGTCTGAGATTATCAGCATTCTAGCAAAAATGTTCGCCTTGGACATCCTACCTCAGTTGATACGTATTCTTAACGGGGCACAAGTTCCTCTATTATATGCCGACATCATTTCATGTTTCAATTAGCACAATAATCATTAGAAAATCATTTAAAAGCTTAACAGAAAGACAAAGCTTGCGACTTTTTTAAAGGATATAAGGGTTTAATCTCATTCTGCACTACCAAATAGGTAAATACTTCGCAAAACAATTAACCATCCGCATGAGTCAGCCATTGAGCCATTTCACAATTTTCAAACGGGTATGTAAATGATTTCGACACATTTCTTCAAGTGTCGCAATTCAGAACCAAGAGGAATAGACGATAGAACAGAGAACACGAGAAAGGGGAAAACTACAGAACATTTTTATAGACCGTAATGTTGTTAACCCTTTGAAGCAAAGTGGCTTCGTTTGAGGCTTTTTTTTTTTTTTTTTTTCAGCTAGCTGACACAATGACTTCAATAATTAGATAGATTTTTTTTAATTAAAAAATGGTGGACTATAACGAAGCCACCGTGCCTCAATAGGTTAAAGCTACAGAGTATAACGATTAAAGAAGTAAAACAAGTAAATTAACAAAAGGAATACGCATACGTTCACAAAAATGAAATGTAATCACATTGACAGATACTGAATGTAAAGTTCATTATATGAATTCCTTTTAAGCATCTAGTAGTAAAGGGGGTAAGGGCCAGAAATAAAAGTGGGATAACTGGATCCAAACGGTAGAAAGAACTTTTATCTGTTACGGAGCAAGAGATGGTAAAACATCCACAAATGCTGCCACATAGCATGATTTAGCAAAACTCTTCAATAAAAACTCACCAATAGTTTGAACTTCGCAAGCTTTTTTTTTTTTCTTTCGAAAACTTTCATTTTTGCCTTCATCCCGCCCTCATATTCGCAACTACGACGCATTTTTATTTATATTAACATTCTTTAATTTTTAATTATAGGTTAAAAAAAATTAATCATCGATTTAACTGAACAACTAGCGTTTTGTGGTCGACTTTCGACTCACTGTGGTTAGTGTCTTATCCTTTTTGCTTTTATTTACGACCCCATGGCGCTCTTCTTCAAGCCACAACACATATTATTTTCTGCTTACTTTTCCACAAATAAGTTGGTTCTTACTTTTCAAACTGCATTTTGACTGATGAAAGATTTTAAACAGCGCAATATTTTTTTCGTCTATAAAATCGGGAATTTCTGCCAAAATTTCGGTTTTACAAAACAAACGGAAAACAAAGCCATTGCACATTATATTTTCTGTTCACTTTCAGACAAATAAATAGATTCTTACAATTCTTACATTTTAAATTGTATTTTGACCGATGCAAAAATTCAAAGAGTGCAATAATTTTTTCGTTCCAAAAATAGGGAATTTCTGTGAAAATTTCAATTAAAAATGAAATGACAGAAAAAGTAAATCGAATTTTTAAAAAATCGCCGTGAGATGCACACCCGAACATAATCCTCCTAGTTATGGTCGTGGCAAATGATACTTATGACTCCAATGATAGAGAAAGAAAAGCCAAAATGTTTCAAATGTGAAACATGAAATAAAAATGCGCCAAACACGTGTCAAAAGGAAGAGATAAAAATGAGAGAAAAGAGAACAAGAAGTTCTGTCTAGAACTAGACGAGCCTACTTTCCCGTATACCTATACTACTTTCTAGTACCTGATCAATATTCTCAAAAATAGCTAAAATCGCAAATGTTTTCAAACATATTTTTAAAATACTTTAAATTGATTTCTGGGAATAAAATATTCCTCACTCATCTAAAAAAATTAGATGCGTAAAAAAAAAAGAAAAAGAAAAAGAAAGAAAAAAAATGAACAAATAAAATAGCAGCAACTTTTAAACAAAGCAGCTAATACATTTTTTTTCCATTAAAAAAATCTTTAACAGCTTTCAAAACGAAAAAATAGTAATTAAAATTAATAAGCTCATTAAAATAAAAACATCATAACAAAAAAAAAATCGTTTCTTTTTCCCTGTTGCTAAAAACATTTTTTTTTAATGAATTAAAGCACTTACCAAAATAAATAAAAACAATAAAATGTCAACTTAAAAAAATAATTTTCATTGTCAAAAAAAAAAAAAAAAATCGTCTGCGCATAACTTTATGTAGAAACATAAATGACTTTATTTCACAGTTAAAATAATGGCTGCGGAGTCGGAGTCAGAGTCAATCTCATTTTGAGGTAAAGAAGTCGGAGTCGAATATCTAAGAATTGGAGTCAGTCATTTGTATTTCGTGTATAAATTTTCGCCAAAGCTACGAAGTCAGAGTCGAAGTCGGGGAGTCGGAGTCCGATTAATTGTCGGGCACAGGAGTCGGAGTCAAGTGCCCCTAAATTCTTGGAGTCGAAGTCTAGAGTTTGGCGTCAAGAGCTATTTCCAACAAAATTTGTTTGAAGTAAATCCGCCTTCAAGTACGGAATCTACATTGACTTTCAGTTTCCCCGTAGGCGCTAATGTTAAGGGATTTGAACTGTACAAAATTGAACGGAAAATTGTTCGAATCAAAAAGATATTTTATATACAAGTTTTGAATCAAAAGCTTTTTCCCACAAAGTTTGTTTGAAGCAAATTCGCCTCACAGTTCGGAATTACCTTGAATTTCCCCGTAGGCGCCAATGTTAAGTTTTTTTGTACTGTTCAAAATTGAATAAAAAAGTTCAAATCAAAAAGTGAAATATGGGAATGAGGTGTCCTCGCCGAGATCTTTCGAACAAAAAAAAGTTTGTTCGAATCGGACTATTCATTCGAAAGTTATTAGGGGGGGGGGGGACAGACAAACAGACCGACAGACATTTTTCCCCATCTCAATACCCTACTTTCCAATTTTTAATTTTTCGATATTTATTTAATTGTTTTATTTATTTTTGCCTTTTTTTTTGTTTTTCGCGATATTTTTAAGATGCATTAAGCCTTCTTTCATGCTTTTTTTCTTCTTTTTCTGACTTTTACTGGGAAAGTAGGCTAAAAATTGCGAGAGAAAATCCAAAAAGGTGCAAAACACTACTCTTCCGCTTCAAAAACGAAAATAAATATTAAAAAAAGCAAAACAAACCCAAAATTGTCGGCAATCGATAAATGCAACACTTAATGATAACATTACAATGGATGATACCCCAATGCTAAAAAATTCAGTTTTCAATTTGCTTAATGCTATGAAAGTATCCCCCTTCCCCCTTTCCTTGAAAAAGCATATAAACGCGGACGAGAGTTCAGATTTCTTTTCCACTTAGAATAATTTAAATAAACCACTAATAAAAACTACTCCACTACTGTCAAAAAGTTTTGAAACTCTGAAATTAAATCTAATTTGTAGAGTTAATCGCTTTGGTGTGGTTTCATGCCAGAATCCAGAAAATGTCACCAATAAAGTTTTTTGAACTAGATCAGTGATTCTCAACCGGTGGTCCGGCGGACCGATGCCGATTCGCAGAAAAAATTGACCAGTCCTAACAGATCTTTGTTCGTCCGTGTTAAAAAAAAAAAAAATCCTTACTAAAATAAAAATAATAAGAAATATAACAATAAACATAATAATAATATCCAAAAAAATTACGTGAATTTTGCGATTAATTTTCATTCTATAACTTTTCTCGAATTAGTTATAACACATGAATTAATTGATTATCTTCATAGTTAAACACTTATTGTGACAGCTCTTCAATACCAATTAAAGTATATTCCTTTTAAAATAGGAGGGTACCTCCTAGTTTTTAACTGTCTACGAATCTGAAGTTTTCTTTTTCCAAAAAAAGAAAAAAAAAAAAAAAAAAAAAGCTCACCGGTGCACGAAATTTTTTCAAAATGTTTTGTCCGTCCGCGGGTGTAAAAAGGTTGAGAAACGCTGCACTAGATCAAAGCTTACAAAATTAAAACCAATTGAAATGCAAATGGTACTCACATAATCGTGAAATGCTTTTGCTTCACTAGAGTGCTCGCACGTATCCCTCCTTTCTGGTGCGGCACAATAAAGGTCCCAAAATACACTGAAAATAAAAAAAAATCAAATTATAACACATTAATTTAAACAACATATATACATTACTGAAAAAAGTCTTTTTAATTCGGGGTTACAAAGCAAATTGGGAAGAGGGGATTTAACCAACATTACCTTACGCTGTGCAATATTCATTTAATGCCTCCTAAAACACGCAATATGTATTCATGTAAATTGTTCAAGAAAAATAGTTACCACTTTGAATTTTTTTAATTTGCAACTCTGGTTCCAACTTTAATGTCAGAGTGGTTTATGTAATGAGTTAGTTTTGACAGTTAATTCAACTATTCTCTTTTATATTTTGTTCATGTTACTGACAGCATATTTCAACACAATGGGCTTGTGTACAAGAGAATTGGAGGGTGATGGACTCTTATTGTTATTTGCATTTTTTAAGCCTAATAATGCTATCATTATGAAAACGAAAAATTGTAGTCCTCAAAGACTGCCCCTTCCTGAAAGAAGTTTCAGTACTGTGACTTTTTAAGAAAGCTAAATTCAGTTTCATTATTAGTGGAGCCCCTTCGTTCAAAACGGTGAAGTATGTTATACAAACATTGCTGTACCATTAAACAGAAAAAACTAGTTTCAATTAAACCGGTTTTATATAAATTTATTTTACATTAGGCCATTGAATCTGAATGACTAGGAAGTATTTCAGCTTTAAGTATTAAACAAAAAATGATAATACTGAGAACTATAACATAAATAACATGATTAGTACGGTTAAAACTAGTAATAATTTTTAAAACAAATGAGCAATGTAGAGAAACTATTAGGGCAGCGTGTGCAAATCAAACAAAATATTTTTGAAGAGTTTTTTTTAATAGCTTTTAAAAGTTAAAACTATATTTTGGTCAGTCAAATATATCCATCCCTCCTTCTCTTGCAGTGTTTGATAGTCAAGCTTCTGCAACATTATACGAATTAAAAATAACCATTTTTTTTTAATCATTAACACCCTTCTTTATCAACTTTTAAAATCAATTTTTGCCAGTATAAAAACAATTTTTGATGTATGGTTTTCGGTTTCCACCATGGCAAAAAATTGCCAACCCTGATACTGCACTTGGTGCTTAAAAAACGATGCTATGAAAAGTCACCGGGGAAAAAATTGGAATTTCTCTTAGGTAGGAATATTTTGTGCTGTTGCAATACTGCTGCGTTGCTAAGAGAGGACCAATAATATTAGCGGCAGTAGCGAAGAGTAAAATCGTAAAAACCAATTCCCGGTCCTCGAACAAGTTTCATTATTATTATTATTCAAACACATTTCTAAAATACATTAACACGGCATGTTTGTCAAAATCAAATGTTTGATGCTTGATACACTTATACAGTACCAAATTTTTTAGAAGGATCAACCTCTCCGCACAGAAATACAATATCTGCCCAACTTTCCTTACTATGAAAATCGCCCATTTTTGTGGCTTCTTTCCAACCGCAGATCTAGCGACGTTAATTGTTGCTGAAGGATTACCATCAATAAGGATTTTCATAATTGTTGATTGTTCGAAATCAGTTACCATCCAAGACCACAACCAAAAAGGGAGGGAAGGTTAGGAAACTACCTAATTAATCATAAATATCTCATGTGTTCAAAATTAAAAGTGTGAATAACATTTTGCAAGCGTCCTCAACCAAAAAATATTCTAACCAGGGAACCAGACGAATAGTGCAACAATGAAAAAAATTCAAATAGGTAGCAATCGAAAGGATATTAAAACATTTTCTTGATGCAAAAAAAAAATTGTCCTTGCTCGTTATCAAGATATAAGGTCCTAAAGTCCGTCGAAACTTTAAAGGGCCGAATTTAAAGACTTGGCAAGAAATTGATCACGTAATTTCAGTCTGTATGTGGCATAACATTCATCTGATGAGAAAGATGTCTTTCATTACTCACCAAACTCGCCAACCAAACTAAATTTGGAGATTTCTCTTAAAATTTCGGCAGACTTTAAGACCTAAATATTTCGATAATGGGGACACGAAAGCAAACAATTAATGCGTCCAGAAGCATGTTTTACTACGCTCCTTTGATTGCACACAACTAAAAAGTCCGTCGTGTTTAATATTTATCAACATTACGTTAACTAGTTTGCATTTCCTAAACGATAATAGTAAAGTATAAACCTCAAGAGCAGGGTCGCGCTGTCCCTATGTGCAAGGTCGTGCGCTGCACGACGGCGCCAGAACCAAAAAGACGCCGAGCTCTACCGATCAAAAGTGCTCCAAAGAAGGGAAAAAATAAACTCTATAACCAAAAAAGAAAATTTGAATTATTCATCATGTTTAATGGTGGCGTTCATGTTATACTGCTCATTGAAACAATTAATCCGTCTCCTGAAAATCTAAAAGGAAAAATTATTGACTTGTGTCTAAACATGCTATTTAAAAGCGCAAGCTGAAAACAACTGCACTGAAAACAAGCGACTTCAATAAAATACATACATAAGCATTTTCCTTCTTAATGCGAAGACGTGAATGCTATTTCAGTATGTTTATAGTACACAAGGTTGAGCATACGAGGCGCAAGAAATTTGCTATTACCCATTTTGGTTCTTGCGGTTAAATACCTTGTATTATAATTTGTGCAATTTGTAGTGTTTTTGTGATTTTTAATTCGTGGTAGTTCTACTTTTTCGTGTTATCATACATACAAAATACGGTAAGCACATTTGCATATTATTTAAATGTGGAGAATATTTATATATTGTAGACAATAATTTAGGTTAACGTTTTAGTTCCAAAAAGTAACGACCTGACCATAATTACTCGATTCTCTCCCCCCCCCCCCCTTATTTCTTTAACTATTTGTGCATTAATTTTTTTAAAAAAGCTTTGGGGAGACTATGTATTTGTTTCTGATATTAAATTTAATGCCTTTTTAACGGTTCCGTGTATTAGAATTTTTAATTTCATTGGGAATGATTTCTTTTTCAGGTTTTAAGGGGGAATATCCTCTACTTCAATTTAGAAATCTATTCAGTACTCAGTTGTCATGATTTGACAGGCATAAAACTTTGAATAATTATTTATCAATTAGAGATTAGAGAGATATTTAGGGCGGCGTTAACTTTGATATTTAAAATATATTCTTTTTCCAAAAACGCATTAGCATATCAAAGGCAGAATTGGTCATACCGGACCCACCCCGAAAAAAACGGCCTTTTTTTGGGCAGGCATATTTGAAAAAACCCACTATCTCAAAAGTTAATTTCGATTGCCCCTCCCTTACATCCGCCTTTACTTGAAACAACTTCGAGATATGAAGTAAAAACGTACACTGCGTTCCAAAATTAAAAATTTACAGATTGTTTTTCTTTGGTTGAATAAAACGCCAAACGTATTTTTTTCCCATATTGCATTTGTCTACAAATCTTCATCCCAGGTGTTTAACTATATTTTGCCCGAACGTTACTGCATAAAAGCGCTCAAAAGACATTTGCACGACGGCGCCAATCAGGCTGGGCGCGGGCCTGCTCAAGAGCTTACTTGAGAGTTTCATTGGAATGATCTTTTTGTTTTGTTTGCATGTACATGTTCGTTTCTACATATTTTGTACTTCTTCAGTGAAACCTCCTTATAACGAACTTCAAGAAACAAAAGACTTTGTTTGTTGTAACGGGAACTTCATTGTAATGGAATTCAATCAACAAAATGCCAGTTAAATTGGGACTGAAAGTGTATTTCGTAGAAATAGATATTTCGTTAGATTAGTATTCGTTGTAACGAAATTTCACTTTAGTACGGATTTTTAAAAAAAAAAAAAAAAGGAAAGAAACAAAATGTTTCCTTGAGACAGCTCGTCCCAAAATGAGTTATTGTAATTAGACCAGGAGCATATATGGTTAAGTGGTTAAGAGATGATGGAAGAAATTCAGTAAAGTGAAAGAGAGGGATCCACACCGAAGACTAGAATTCTGAGCTGTAGTTTTGGTGAAACAGGAATGTGTGAAACGTTCGATTTGGTGAATGAACTTTTGTTCTGTATAAAAGCTGAATTTTGTTGAGGTTCCAGTTTTGCAAGCGAAAATACTGCAAAAGGTCTGCTTTGGAACTCTTTGAGTCCCAAAGCAAGCATTTTCCTACTACAGGGTTGATGCAGAAGCAGGCAATTCAACGGCAGAAAAAAAAAGAATTGTTCATCGAAATCTATTTCTAAAGGTTCCACGAAAATTTAAAATTAAAAACCGATACTTAAAAAAATGGAGATAATTATCGATTGATCAATAACAAGGAGTACAAACAATTTATGAAACAACACAGAAAACAAAATCTTAAAACCAACAACTTTCCCCCAAACTCCAATGCAAAACAAGAACCGAGAGCACTCGTAACATTCCAAAAGGAAAAACCAATTCGAACCTACCCACAACGGCAAGTACGAGGGTGGTGGGTGGCTCAAATAACGGCCGAAAGTTCGCGAAGAGGGAGTGAAGGTAACGGTATTGTCGAGGGGTGGGGGAAGGCCGGTAAACAAGGTGGTACAAAAGGTCGGGAAAACGTTTTCGACGGCGGGCGAGGTCGCAAACAGCAGCAGCTGGGGGAAGAGCAGTTGCAGTGAGTTGCAGTTGCATCGGCGAGGCCAACTGGGTTGCCAATAGCGACGAGAAAAAAATACCAACAGGCTATACGACAGCTGCCCAGATCGGTGAGTGAAAGCGCGGGATTTTCGAATCAGACCCCTTAACCCTGACAGAACCCACTGAAACAATGAAAAAGTTTTTGAAAAAAAGTTGGAATTTTCAAAAAATTTAACTCGAGAACCCCCTCCTCCAACACACAAGTGAAATAAATGCTACAGCAAATGTAGAGAAAGACTCGTGATAAGTTCTGTGGATGATTGAATTAAATAAATTATGTGGCACCTTCGTTCTGGTTTTATTGCACTTTAACATCATTTTCAGCATTAATCTGCATAATCATTATAACTTCTCTAATTATCTTTTAGTAACGAGCTTACACTGCTAAAGCCTTAAACCGATAGATCCAAAACAGGTTCATTGTTTCAAATTTTCCGGAAGGGGGAGGGTACACACTGCATCGAAAAATGACAAAAACACACCCCCAAATGTAAGTACATTAACTTCTCAAAGAGGAGCAAGGGGAATAATTACCTCTTCAGTGACTCGTCATTTCGAATTTTTTCAGGGACGAATAGGGGTGTACACTCAATGCAAATTTGATCGGAAAACAATATAAAGCACGCCCACTGAAATGTCCATGAATTTGTCAAAGCCAGAGTCCAAATGATCCCCCTAACTGACCGCCCGTCCATTTTGAAGGTCAATATCTTCTTATTTAATAAGGAAAAGAATTCTCCAGAATGTTGTTTAATACTCAAAAAACTGTGGAAAAAATCGCAATGAAACTCGAATTTGTTGGGAAGAAACTTTTCTTTTGAACATTGTTTTAGATTTATCATGCAAAACGTAATTTCTAACGAATTTGTGTAAGTTCAGTACACATATCTTGCATTGTTTTTTTATGTGTAAAAAAAATATGCATATTTTTAAGCGACTTAGTTAAGAAAATTGAGCATCCAGAGGGTCAATTCAGGGTTCCCACAAACTTTTCCGATTCGCGAAACCTTTAGAAGACATATGATTTTCTCACTCGATCTGTTACATACATTCATTGATACCATGGACACCTCGGGGCATTCCTCGCCTTCTCCCACGACATCCCAGGGTGCCGCGGAATCCAGTTTGGAAATCCTTGGGTTAATTAATACTTTTTGGTACACTGCATCGCATCCCATCTTCCCGCCCGTTACTTTCCACGTTCGTCAGTCGACTTTTTCCCTCGTTCGTTTTACACAATTTGTTTACTAAGAGGCGCAATATCTTCTTAGTTGCATACAAGCATTATAAAGTGGGTGATATAAATAAAAACATCATATACATTACAACCCCAGTTTCAAGCGTCTGTCAATGCTTTATTTTACGTATATAATGTGTATCTTCGATATCCTACTTTCTGGACTAAGTAAGCGGATATCACTTAATTGGTCTAAAACAACAATGGTTCGAAACCTACATTTTTAAATGCAGTCGCACTTGAATCTAAATCAGATGCACAAGAATCGGAAAGAAAAAAAACCTCAATAAAGTTCCTGAAGGGGTTACATTTAGTAAACGATTAAAAAATGAGCATATTTATGCGGTACCGTCAAACGGGACAGTTACGCCAATCTTCGTCGATTCTTCAAATCCAAGATATTTCGCGCTCTTATTATGTTCTAAAGCCATAGGCATGTATTTATACGGCAGTGTCTTTGTGTAGTGAAATACCAATTCGCTAGCTTTGAAACCTAGTAGAGCGCCAAGTATAATCGTTTAAAAACTATATTTTAAAAACCTGGCAATTTTGGTAAAATTGTCCCGGTTGACGGTATACAAAGAAACAAATTAGATTGGCAGCAATAGTAATTCAAAACTTCCATTAATACGCCTATTCGTGTCTTTAAATTATTTCTTTTCGTTAAAACCTCTCTTAACTCTCTGAAGAAACACTAGTAATAGAACATCCTCCGGATTTTTATTTGTAATTGAAGTAGAACTACAGTGGACGCCGGTTAATTGAATCAGAGGTTAATTGAATCAGCCGCTTTAATGAATCAAAGTGCCAAAAACAGAATAAAATCCAGCTTTATTGAATTAGTCGCTTTATGGAATCAAAATTGCTTAGAACAAATGTGATTCATATAAGCGGCGGTCACTGTAGTAAGCAGTTGCGAACTGGCTAGAGGGCCGATGCGCCCTCAAGCCTGAACACCTTTTCCTATTTATTATTATTTTCTTTAATTAATTTATTTTTTAAACATTTTGATGCATCTTCCTTTTTTTTTTTTTTTTTTTTTTTGCGCTCACGAACCTGTGCGAGTGTGACTTCCCTTCGCTTTTGTTTTTTCTTTTCTTTAAACTCGTAAACCTGTGTACCATTGGTTTTTTTCCCCTTTCCTTTTTTTTTTTTTCTCCCTTTAGAGGCCAAGGTTGACGTCCTCTTGCGGAGACCCAGTCCGCTCCTGCTAGTAGGTGTTCATAGTACTTACAACTATTTTTCTACTTTCGCTGGACACAGTGGCGCAGCCACGGGAGGGCATTTTGGAGATAAAACCCCTCCTAGAACTCGTATCTCCCGTATAAATCAAGGACAAAAACAGTATCTAATATTTTCCAAGTGGGATAGGTTTCAACACAATATCTTCCTGCTTTTAATTATCGGGAAGCAGTCATAAATTACTTTCCAATTCTTAAATATACAAGTAATACTTCATGATGAGGATCCTTCTGCGCATGACGGTATGAGTGAGGAAAAGTAGTCTCAATAAAATGTAACAGGGTATCATGATCATGGTCGCTCAGCACTTCCAGCACTGCACAAAACCTTTTTTGGGAAACCTAGGGAGAGGAAGCCTATCACACCGGTTTTTTCTGAAGCTCCTCCCCAATTCTCATCGAAAGATCGAAACCGTTATTAACGAACATTAAATACTCATAAAGGCATTGCTGTATTTGAAGAAAAAGTTTTAAACGATCTCGGGCTAAAAAATAAATAAATAAATAAATAAAAGATCTTATATAATTAAAAACTGAGCGTATGTACCTATGTGGTCATCTATGTATCTATGTCCAAGGTTCAAATCATGTTCTATGTCCACGACAGTAAACTGACCATCGAACCAGGTATCGACGGATTCGTAATCCTCCCGTCTTTATGTTTGGGTGTTTAACATAATCCTCCGATAATAATTAGCGGAGTTATCAATTAGAAACTATTAATTATGACACTTAGATTTCGACATAAAATCCCTATATTTCGAAGGCTTTCCTCCATTCAAGTTATTATTCAGTGCTTCATCTCAACTTTCTGCAACAATGCTTTTATTAAAATGTGTAGCGTGAAGAAAATCATTCAGACGAAAAATCTGTTGCCATTTTTTGTTTGAATATGAGCAAATAAAATTCTGGGTTTTGTTTTAAAGGCTAGTCCTGTTATCGGGAGATTTAAAATGTTTACTTTTTGGTTATTTTTCCGAAATCTACCGCAAAATTTAACTTTTTGTTTTTGGTCAAGCTTGATTGTTTAATACAGGTCACTTGACGTAACTTTTATTTTCGAGGTGGACCGTGCAAAGCCGGGCGACGCAGCTAGTTAAAGTAAAACTAATGATAATACTCTGCTTTTCCCCCACTTTCTTCGTTTTAAAATCAGTAATATCAATACGAATTATTATTTTTTTCTTTTTTATTAATCCTTGGAGACTCTTAGATTAAACATATCGACTATTTTCGCATTATAAATGAATGCGAAAAAAAGCAACTATTTTCGATTTTGAAAACCCCTCCTAGAAAATTTTTCTGACCGCGCCACTGGCTGGACAGCTTTCCATATTCGAGGAATAGCATTTCTTGCATTAGAAATTTCCAATTTTTCATAACAGGAATAAGAGTTGTTCGTTAAAACTACAACAAGTGTTACAATACAAGTGTGATTTCACTCTTAATTCACTCAACTGATTCCGTTCCTCCCTTCAAGAACTGGGTGCTTTCAGCACAATTTTTTTTTTTTTAATTCCGTGTACAGAACATCCGCTAATTTTGAAAACAGCAACATAATTTGATTAAATCAGCAGGCTCACCAGTGAGTTTAACCACTCAGTTTACGATAGCCTTAATCTAACGCTCGAAATTTATCCGTTGTTGGTCGGGTAAAAACACCCACAGCAGAGCGCAGAGGGTGGGAAATAATAAGAGCTCCCAAAATGGCCCCGTATTTCTTTTTTCTCTTTTGAAACAAGAGATTTGGGGTCGCTCGAACGTGTGAACTGGTCTCTCAAAGACCAGCAGCCCCATAAATTTTACTCTTACAAATTTATTTTACGACTTCCCTTCACTGCCGCCAAATGCCAGATCACTATTTCAAAAAAAAAAAAAAAAGATTAAAGATTTGAAGAAGAGAAAGCCGACAAGCGTTCTTTGACGTTATTCTTCTTGCTTTTTCTTTTAAGAAAATGTTTGGAGAATTTTGTAACCGCAAGCATTCATTTACGCGATAAGGTGAAATGTTTAAGGCATTACGCAATGATGGAGTTAGATGTGTTAGCATTGCAACAGAATCGCAAAAACAATCCATTTCAAAAGCAGTTGTATGGTTTGTGTTTAAGGATTCGATTGGAAGGTCAACGGTCAATACACATTGGTCCACTGAATTGCCCACTTCAAATTAAAATTTCAATGCACAAGCACAGTCGAATATTGATAACTCGACACGATAGCGCATGGTGTAATTTAGCTTCTGGGAGGGAAAGGCAGTGGCGCACACAGGAATTTTTCATTGGGGGGGGGGGGTCCAGGACTGAAGATTCACCATTCTAATATCATACTTCAACACACATCCATTCTTTTGATTTTATCAATTTTCGGGAACAAAATACAGTTAAAAAAATTAATAAAAACTTAGCATTAGTTAATAAAATAAATTTATGAATAACAAACACTGAATTAAAATATCAGAAAGCACAAGAATGAATGTATTTATGTATTTACTTTCCTCGTAGTTAAGAATAAAAACAGCTAAGCAAAATCATCATTGTAGAACAATTTATGTAAACATGAAGTTCGAATTTGCTGGGGAAGATAGAGAGAAAATAAATTTATTTTTTTCATTTATTGAATCTGTAATTATTGTTACCTTTGCTTGGATTATTTTACGTACTACATACACAGGATATACTTAATTTAAAAAACCTAAGGGCCGTGGGAGGGGTCCGGACCCCCTCCTCGTGTGCGCCACTGGTAATAATAAATTACCAGTAAAATTAATTAATAAAAATAAATTACCATACTAGGGTTGGCAATATTAAAAATCAAGGATTCTAGGGGGTTGAGAGACAGCACGGGGTAAAACGTTTTTGTTTGTTTTTCTAAACCTTGAAATGCAATCCATTCAGACAGTTAGATCTGTTCCTGACGATAGCTACGTTCGATAAAAAAAAAATCCAAGATATTGAGGAATGACACTGTATACATTGTGTAAACATTCTGGACTCTCAGAATTAATGATAAAGATTCTGAGAACGATGGTTTGAATAATGAAGGAAACAAAAGAAACTGACGAAAAAAAACTGGTGAAGAAAATATTGATTAATAAAAAAGGGAAAAGGCAAGAGAGACGTTCCGGAAGACAGATTAAAAAAAGATATTTTAAGTATTATATAATTGCAATTTATTGCCGCAATTTTAAACTTTTTCTTTTAATCTTAATATATTCGAAGAAACCACTAAAAATCAAAACATGTAGTCAACTTTCTAGAAATTTTTCTTGTATTTCAAAGATAATGATTTGTACGTGTTGCGGGCATGATCATACGTCACGCCTGCAACGCAGGCAATCATATTTTTCAAATATAAATATTTTTGTCAGAAAATTTATTCTTCATACAATGATACATAATAGTTCCTGACATTCGAATATATAACGATTAAAAGCCTACTTTTTAAATTTTGGTACTAAAGTGCAAATACATGCGTAAAAATGTCACAGTCGAGCAAAGGATTGCGCAAATTGAAGATGCAACAAAGGAAAGAAAGAACAAGATGCTTCAGAAATAGGCATTGTACTTCTGATTGGATTATGCCGTTGAGCAACATGAAAATGAAACGCAGCATTTTAATAAAATTCTGACTAAAAACCGTTAACGTTCTATCACAGTACTATCACTCGTATTTTGTTAGATTCTAAAGATTGCGCTGTCGATTTCAGGGACACCCCTAAAATAACAAAATCGCAATCCCAAAGTAGATCGGGGTTAAAAATTAAAAGTTTAAAATAATACTTAGCGGTACAAAATTAGAATTTAATTTGCAATAAAAAAGTAAATAACTAACACAGATTCTAAAACACAGAAATAGGGAGAACTGCAAATAAAAATTCGAAGTTTCGAATGACGCAATTGCGAGCGATTACGTACATCCGCCACACGTCAATGAATAGACATGCTTCTCATAAATAACTCAAATGTTCCAAAGTGTAAGAAAAACAGTACCCTCAAGAGAAAGAAAAGAACAAAACACTGAAAGCTCGCATTGCGGAAGCGAGCTAACACCTGCCGCTGGGTTATGAAGGAGTGAAAGGGGGAGGGGGAAGTCAGCCTTCGAGAATATTCCACAACTACAGAAATAGAAAATTCATTTTTGGTGACTGACACAATATAGTCTCCGCTTCAAATAATCGATACTGCCAGAAGATTTAACACAATAAACGAGCCAGTAAATGTATGTGACTGCAGCTGCAGCTTGCAAGTGTTGCCTAAAGATAATGTGGCGAGTGATTCAGCAGTTCGTGAACGTTTAAAATATCAAACATTCGAAGAAATAATACAAGGGTCGATCCAAAAGTAAGGTTCCCATCAATTTTACAAATATACAGCTCTGTCTTATTAAAATTTATATCGTTGGAGAGAAAAAACGTTTCTCTATTTTTATACATAATCGCCACCTTTTTCTGTGCATTATTGTCGGCGGTGCCTTAACTTCTGTACCGAGTGTCACAGAATTCCACCGCCAGAGTGGGACATGACAGTCAACAAACCACTCCACTATTAATTGTGGTCCGGAGCTCGAGACTAGTGATTACCACTTGTTTCCTAAGTTTAAGGAACACTTTGATGGCCAACGTTTCCTAAGTGACGACAAAGTCAAAGATTGGCGGTGGAATTCTGTGACAATCGATACAGAAGTTAGGACACTGTCGACAATGACGCAGAGAAAAAGATGATGATTATGTATAAAAGTAGACAAACGTTTTTTCTTTCCAACGATGTCAATTTGAATGAGAATATACAGTGCTGTATGTCTTTAAAATCGATGAGAATCTTACTTTTGGATCACCCCTCGTATATTGGGCAAAACTGGACACTGACTTGAAACAAGGCCCGTCATTTATGGGGTCTCAACGGCGCAGCGAGGGAGGGGTATTAGCATTATTGCCAAGCCTAACACATAGCTTATACACATGTAAAAACTCTTTATCAAAAAAAAAAAAAAACACCAGAAGGTAATTTAGGCTGCGCTAATGGTGGGTATGGAAATTGCTTCTCTCCCCCCCCCCCCCCTGCTTTGAAAAAGTAGTGTTTTAACATAATAGTGGTTGTGTTTTTTGTTGCTTTCCCATAAAATTTGCACTGAGTAAGTATCCTTTGCCCCCCGGAAAAAATTCGAAATGACGAGCCTGCTTGAAACATTCTAAATACTCGGTTTATACCTTTAAAAGCTTTTCATGTGAAAAGAGAGACTGAGAGAAAATGTTCTGTAAGTTTCAACAAGTACTGCACTGGGCTGTACAGATACTATACAGCGATAGCCCCTTGACTCCATTTTAAAATAACAGATACATGTTGAGCAAATCTCTTTATAACACTGTATTTGCTTACAACTGAACCAGGGTTGCCGAGAACAAAGGCGGGCCCCTCCTGCCCCCTAACCCTAAAAGAAAAAAAGAAAAGGGGAAAAAAGAAGGAAAAAAACGAAGGAGGGGAGAAAAAAATAATCAAAATTGCTTACGAGAAAACAATTAATTCTGTTTTAAGCGACACAACAGCAAACATCTAAAGGGTAAATTTTACTTAATCTTTACGTTTTCTCTTTCGGAGTCCACCCCCCCCCCTCTTTCTTTCTTTCTTCCTTCTTTTCTTCGTGTCAGTTTCGCCCCCCCCCCCCCCAATGCCAAGACCCCTAGTTTTCGGCTAGGCTGACATGGCCTAGTCGGGTCTAACTGAAACCAGGGTTCATTTGCATGAGGTTTCATGGTAGTTCAACTCCTGTACTTCTCAATCGTATGTGAATTTTGACAGACGGAACTAAACCAGGTGACTGGGCAACTTTTAAAGAAGTTACTTCAGAATTAACGCGGACATACGTCATGTTTGAAGGAGACAATTCCGCTTATAAGTAGCCTGTCCGTTGTCACCACAAATTGTTTATAGCAGTGTTCGCCAATATCTGAAACCAGTGTTCATTAGCGCAAGAGCTTACGGGAGCTCAGCTCCTGATGTACCCAATCTTCAAGGACGCCGAACGTCCCGTTTTCTGGAGTCCCATAGAATGGAACACTGAGAATGTCTCAACCGAAATTGGGTGAAATTGTTTAAATATTTTTATACCAATAATTTGAATCATAGGAACTTTTGCACAACAATGAAGTTCTTCCAATAATTTAAAAATAATTACAGGGATCACTTAAAATGTCATAAATGTGAAGCGCCAAATGTTACAATTTTTAACAATGTTATCATGGAAAATTAAATTGAACTCAATCTGTTCATTCACTGTTCGGTCTACTCCATACTTGCACACAAAAAAAAAAATCCTATCTTGGCTTGTCATGTTTTTTAGATCGCCTGAACAAGGCCGTCTAGACGGCCTTGGCCTTTACTGAGCTTAGCTGGCAGCATTGAGTACCGCTGTTCGCGGCAATAAACCTTTTCACATGTTCAAGCAGGTTCGTCATTTGGGTGATCGGGTCAATTTCCCCCTCCCCCCCCCACACACTGGTTTAAGAAACACAATAATCACATATTTTCGAATTCGAATAAGACTGATATCAAAAAGAGAAACGTTTCGAAAATGAACCGGCCTCTGGGCTACAATTGGGAAAACTGAGCCCTCGTAACATCAAATTCTAAGCAAGGGCTGAGCGTAAGAAATTTGAGGAAAATGAACAAGTTTTACTTTTTTTTTAATTATTTGCAATTAAGAAGTTATTCATCAATAAAACGATTTGTGACAGCGTTCTGCCCTCTTACCATATCATGCGGAAAAAAAATATTTACCGCTGAACTTTAAGGGGGAAACCCATTTAAAAATCAAATAGAAAAAGCATACATTTCAAAATCTGCAAATATCAATAGTGAGAAATGGCAAATAAAAAGAACACTTAACACAAAAAATAGTCTACAATTGCATCTGAAAAGGCCTACGATAGTCAATTAGAAGGCTGCCCCCCCCCCCGCCAAGGGCAATGACATCCCCCCTCAAATGCTACAGAACACTCCTCAAGAATGAGCCCCCCCCCCCTTAAATGAGATCAAAACAAAACACTAAAAAATCAATCCCTCCCCCCATTTCAACGGTGCAGCCTGCACTATGACCCTCTCAACCTTGTGGGATCAATGATCATGTCTATAGTCAGGGTGACTATAGACATAATCATTAGATCATTCTACTTATCCAAGTTTTTGAATAGGAGTATTGCACCATTCAAACTTTCATTACAGTCTAACCACCGATTAGATTGAAAGCCAAACATCCGGTTTACAGGCAGAAATAGACTTATCTATTAATTTTCAGGGATGTTAGGGACTGAGGTGGATTGATGACGATCAGGGGCGGCAAATAGGGGGGTCAAGAAGGGGCGGTCGCACCCCCAAATTTTTTGAGCAGAATGATAGAAAATGGGTGAATTCTATTTATCTAAGTCGGAAATCAATGTTCATTAAAGGAAATCTCGTTGGTTCTCAGCAACTATTTGATGAAACTCGACACATTCTCAGACTAGAAAAAATGTTTTTTGTTATTTGGATGATGACATAGAAATTCATGAAGTATTTTCGGCTTTTTCAGAACATAGAAAACTGATAGAGAACCATGGTTAATTTTAACTAAAGAAGACATTGCCTCATAAAGGCTTAATATTTCACACTTGTGTGCCCAGTGTAACAATAGTAGGTCCACCAATATGAGAGGCTCGTGAAAAGTGGTGTAGCAGCATGGTTTACACAAGAAAATTCCTGGCTATTTTACATTCACTTTTACGCTCATTTTTTAAGTGTATATTTATGTAGTGAGTGTTCATCGCTTTTTTCTGCTAGAAACACGTTTTAGCTGCTCAATAAATTATAATGCTTTCATAGAAACTTCTTAAAAATGCATGTGATTATTGAATAAAAAAAAGTCATATCAACCAAATACCTTTTATGGGGCTCTATAATTATGCAATCGCGGAGTGACACAAGATAATCTTCAAGAGTTAAAAGGATAAAAACATTTCTCTGTAACTTCAAAGCAGTGATTTGACGACTGGAAGAATTATTGCAAAACACTTCTTTCAATGGTGAAAAAGCTCATGCCCTTTAGCATGTATGACTTCGTTTGAATTTTTATATAATTTGTTTGTATCGGGAAAAGGTTTTGAAAAATGCTTTAAAATATTAAAATCTTATATCTTCAATCCGCTACTCGACTATTCAAACCACAGTTCAATCTACAATTGATTTGTGCACCATACTACCACAGTTCAATCTACAATTGAAACTGAAAAAAGATTTTTTATAGATGTATATTTCAATCAATCGTGAAAATTTTCAAAAAAATTCTTCCTCTGAGCCAATTTTAAAGAGGCACAAAAAATGATTTTTTAATATTTTGTATGAAGTAATAGATTCAGTTTCAAATGAAATTAACACAGGATTTGATGATAATTATTTTTCTGTATGGTTGGCTGGGATTATGGTTATTTGGATTAGATTTTGAAAACGAAAAATAAAATGTTTCAACTGTGAGTAAAATTTTTAGTATGAGGCAAGAAAAATTGCAAGCAGTATACCGATAGAATAGTTTTCACATCCAGAGACTGCAGTTTCGTCCTTGTTATGGACTCATAAGTCTGGAAACTTGAATAACACAGCTAGAGGCAGATGATATCTCATTGAAGCTGAGAGCGCCGACATGACTAGATTATTCAATGATGAAAATTTTAAGCCCCTCACGGTTTTTGAAGTAGCTTCGTGTTACTTCAATTATTTTTTAACTATTACAATCAGTTCAGCTAGTAGAGAACTATTTTTTTTATGTCTTAGGAAGTTAGAGAAATATTTTCGAAGCACAAAGGGAAAAAAATACCTTTTCCATTTAGCTAAACTGGCAAAACAGCACGACATTGGGCACTGATAGATTAGTAGCACGATTCCCTGCTCTTCCGGATTCCACAAGTCATGCATTATAACTTTTCCAAAAGGTATAAAACCTTTAGTAGCGAGATGTTTTGTATGATAACTTTTTAGTCAATGAACCAAAATTTTAATTGAATCTAAACACTAATTTTATTCATACTAAACCGATTTTATGACAAATTCTTGTTAGCTAATGTGTGTTTGGTTTCGCTTTGGAGTTATACACATTTAAGAAACTCAACCCCCCAAATGAAATGATGAAATGCCGCCCCTGATGACGATCTTTCCAAAAAAGAAAAAAAAAATTTTTTTTGGTTCTAAATTAAATACTTTCCACCAAATTAATTAATAGGTGGGGCAGACAACCGCACTTTCACGAATTTCTAAAACTACCTTCAAATTTTGAACAGACATTTGATTTGTTTTTATTCAAATGTTTTTTAACGGGAGCCTATATGTTCTTTCGTTCACTAGCATTTTATTTTATTTAAATTTGTTCATTCATTTACTATGTATTAGTTCAGAAAGTTGGCCAAAAACAAGAATGCCAAAATTTACTTCAGAACGGCTTAAAAACGCAAATTCGTCCTAAAGTACATAAACTGCAATGTCTGGACGTTCCCCGCGACTAAACGACTAGAGCGAAGAGTACAACTGCGTGGCAAGGTTACCATGGTTACGGTTGCTCCTGGCGACGAACGAGACGATGAATGAAGTAACTAGTTTAGTCTAATGGAGGAGGGAGCGGTTTGGGGCAGGCCCAAAGGCCAAAACATGGGGCCTTGCGGGGGTTTTATAAGGAGGCACTGTTTATTGGCGGATATCAATGAAGTCTTCGGTATTCATCGCTTTCTAAGAGGATCCTTTAATAGCGCTCTTTGTCCACAAATAGGCTTACGGATTTCTACCTAAGCGCCAAGCTTGAAAGGTTGATTTTTTCCCCCCATTCCACTTTCACTTTCAGATTCAAAGCTATTGCCAATAGACCGACCGACCTACTTCGGCAACACTTGTGCCACCATGGCAGGAAATTATGAACTTTACATAAGTAAAACAGACGTTAGAAGAACAGATATTGGGGGGGGGGGGCATGTACAGGACACTTGATTTTTTGTCATGGAAACTCACACAAGAGTTCAGAGGCTGTACTTTATATTTGCTAATTCTTACATATTTAACCCGTAACAGGTGAGGTAAAAGCGTAGGACATAACAGGGGGAGCGAGGTCTCACAGACCGCTTTATTTTGAAATTTTTTTAACATTGTGTAATTATGATACCTTCCTGTCAGACTTAGATAAAATGAAAAGATTTCTGCGAACACAAATCCTAACTGGAAAGTTTTCTGTAAATAACTATTTTGCCTCATTCACGCTTTATTTATACAAAAAATATAAAAAAGGGAGAGGGGAGCTTTATTTATTTATTTATTTATTTTGCAACAGCATACAGTTTATGCTTACTTTTCACTAACTGAAAAAACTGCTTAAACTATTAGTTTTCGCTCAATATCAATCACATGATCATTATTATTATTTTCATTTTACAGTGAAAAAGTTCATGTAGATCTGATAAAATATGAGCTATCTGCTTTTTACTTGAAAATTTTATGAAGATATTTGATTTTGTACACAAATCAACAAAACTACTTATTTGTTTGAAATTAAGTATTTCTGCAAAAATAAATACCGTATTTTCTGCATATTATCTGTTAAAAAAGTTTTAAATTAGTACTCCCTCCCCCTCTCTCTACGCCAACGCATTGGAACTCAATTTACAGCGGGAGAGATCGTTCCATAGTCCGTAAAATTGTTTATTTTATCTACTTGAATTTTCCTCTTACGCGATCCAGGCTGTGTAAAATAAAAAACTATAGTCATAGTAGGAGCGGTCTTGACTTGACTTGCAACCGTCCTGTGTCTTTTAAGTAATTATCGTACTATAATCGCGATTTCAAGAAGAAATAAGTGGGGTTTATTAAAAAATTTCTTCATTTTTTTAAATTTTTATTAACGTTAGTAGTGAAAAAAAATTTCTGCAGAGCCAAAATTTTTCTGCGAACGCCGTTCGCGCTTTCGTCTATATTATGCAAGACTGCTTCCTGTAAGTTCCCTTAGGTGTTCTTTAAACTTCTATTAGAACAGAGAAAAAATATTTTTGAATTTTAAACTGAAATATACTCAAACTTAACTAGAGCTGTAACATTTTCCCAGCGAAATCATATACTGCTGTAAATAATTTACTACTTGTAACAAAAATTAATCTATTATCCATGATCTTATTTTAGTTGTTTAATATATACAAAACATTTTAACCACAAAAAGAATTATTATATTATGTTACAGGAAAATTTTGACAGCATTTAAACTATTAGTATACAGCGTCGTATTTTCAGCAATAATTCAGCCCTCATTGTCCCTAGGACATCATTGCATATCTTTTGTGAACATTTCAAACAACTCTAAACCTTGTGTAGAATATCTTGCATACCCTCCACACAACACTGATCAGATAAGTGAACCTATCTCCAGGGTCCTAACGTTAAGAGCCATGTCTACTACTGCCGAAAATGGTAACACTGAAGGGATGGGGTGGAGGGGGGGGGGATCTTACAGACCACTTCTATAGAATGCAATGAAATTAAACCAGATGCACTTGCCAAAAGATACTGATAAGCAAGGAAGGTGTTCATGGTCAAAGCATAAAGCTGTAGGGAAAAACATTTAAATCTGACAAAAAATTAACAAGAAGTTCTGTCTAGAACTAAATGAGTCTACTTTCCCGTATACCAATATCGACTTTCTAGTATCCGATCAGTATTCTCAAAATTAGCTAAAATCGTTAATTATTCAAACATATTTTTTTAATATTTTAAGTTGATTTCGAGAAATAAAGTATGCCTCGCTCATCTAAAGAAGTAGATACGTAAAAAATTAATAAAAGAACAAATAAAATAGCAGCACCTTTTAAACAAAGCAGCTAAATACATTTTTTCCATCAAAAAAAAAAAAAAAATCTTCAACCGCTTTCCAAAAAGAAAAAAAAAATAATTCAAATTAAAATCTCATTAAAATAATCATATAAAAAAAAATCGTTTGTTTTTCCCCTGTTGCCAAAAAAATTTTAAGAATTAATTAATGTACTTTCAAAAATAAATAAAAACAATAAGATGTCAACTTAAAGAGTTAATTTTCATTGTCGAAAAAGAAAATCGTCTGCGCTTATCTTTATGTAGAAACATAAAGGACTTCGAACTTCTCCGCCAAAAACTGAATATATAAATTAAAACTTTAACTTGTAAATAAAATCGAAACATATTTAAAACAATTATTTCACAGTAAAAACCATGGCCGTGGACTCAGAATCGGAGTCCATCTGATTTTGGAACAAAAGAGTTAAATTCGAGAACCGAAAGTTTTAAATTCAAAGACTCAGAGTTGAAATCGGTCATTTCCCCCAAAAAGTCCGCAAGTCTGCCAATATTTGCAGAGACGAAGTAGGACTTATTATTTGATACAGGAGTTGGAGTCAGAGTCGAATATCCAAGAGTAGGAGTCAGTCATTTTTTCTCCGTGCATCAAGTTTTGCCAAAGCTACGAAGTCAGATTCAAAGTCGGGAAATCGGAGTCCGAGTAATTTTCAGGCACAGGAGTCGGAGTCAGGAGCGCCAAAATTATCGGAGTCAGGAGTAGGTCGTCAAGAGCTATTTCCAACAAAGTTTGTTTGAAGTAAATCCGCCTTTAAGTTCGGAATCTATATTGACTTTCAGTTTCCCCGTAGTCGCTAATGTTAAGAGATTTGAACTGTTCAAAATTGAACGAAAACTTGTTCAAATCAAAAAGATATTTTCGATACATGTTTTTCATCAAAAGCTTTTCCCTACAAAGTTTGTTTGGAGCCACTTCGCCCCTAAGTTCAAGATTTATTTTTGATTTGAATTTCCCCGTAGGCACTATGTTAAGTTTTTTTGAACTGTTCAAAATTGAACGAAAAATTGAGATGTCCTCGCCGAGATCTTTCTAACAAAAAAAAAAAATTGTTCGAATCGGACAATTCATTCAAAAGTTATTAGGGGGGGGGGACAGACAGACCGACAGACATTTTTCCCCATCTAAATACCCTACTTTCCAATTTTTAATTTTTCAATATTTATCTATTTTATTTATTTTTGACTTTTTTTTGTTTTTCGGGATATTTTTAAGATGCATTAAGCCTTCTTTCATGCTTTTTTTCTTCTTTCTCTGACTTTTACTGGGAAAGTAGGCTAAAAAGGGGTAGTGAGATGAATGTTTGAGCTGTTTATAAGTCGCACGTCCCCCGACTAGTTACGGGGTAATGACGAGATATCACCTTTACCGGCATATTTTATGCATTGGAATTTAGAAATACAAGTCAACTGTACTTTCACATGCAGAACTTTGTCCACATTTAGAACACTTTCCTTGTGCTAAACAAAACTTTTTGGGAGGGGGGAAGGGGCAAATTTTTAATTTGCTGAATGAAACTCTAAATTTTACCAAATGATGAAATATGCGAATAGCATCATTGTATTTTTATTTTTAATTGCAATTTCATTGCAGCATGCAGACCCCGAAGTGTTTTTTTGAGGAGAAAAAGTAGGAAATAAGGAATCAAAAATTAAAAAAGTAGGAAAAGCAGGAAAAAAATCACTTAAAAAAGTAGGAAAAAATAGAAAGAGATAGGACTACACACACGTCAAGACGACTGACAGTCATTAGTATGAAAAATAAACTGGTGGAAACAAAGATATTAATTACAAAAATATGAAAATAAAATACAAAGAAACACCTTTCAACAATACAGTAATAAAATTTTTAAGTGTGAAAAAATAATAATAATAATAATAATAAAACTCCTCTTTTTGCGCAATAAAGCCATTTCTGTTAAAGATTAGTTTTGTCAAAGATGAAAACATTCGAGTGCATCCACTTATCATTTAAAAATACTCTAACACTTTCAGCTCATGTTGTCATAAACTATGATACAAAAGCAAAGCAAATATTAAATTAGTTTTAGTTGAAAATAATCAGCAGCTGACATGCATTCTTGCATAAACGGAGGCAGATGTTTAAATTTGAAAAAATCGGAAAAAGACTGAAAATGCAGAACTAAAAAAAATTTGTTCTTAAATATGGGACATAAAATTTATAATAAAATAATTAAACTAAATAAATAACGAAAAAAGTAAACAAAAGGGTTTGTGCACTATGTTATGTATTTTTAGCATTCAACATACATTTTTGTTTAAGGCACGTCATTTAGGGGTGTCAGTAGGGTCAATTTCTCCCCTCCTTGGCTTTGGAAAATTAATGCTAAACTATACAAGTTTGGGCGTTTTTTGTTGTTTTCGGATAAAATTTGCATTTAGTATACATCCTTTGCTAGCCACCTCCGGGGGCAGGGGGGATCAATGTGACGGCCAGTTTTAATTTTAATCAAGCAATAAAAACGAATATTGTTTTAATGGTTTGATGATTTTTACCTCCCTCTTCTTCCAAAATTTTTGTCACCAAGAAAAAAAAAAAAAAAAGGAAATATCCATGCATGGTAACCATAACATTTTTATCAAAGACAAAGATCAGTTTCTAATGTTTCTCTGTGCATAAAAGGGAAGAAATGTAGTTTCTCTCAAGCCTCATCATACAATAAAAATATTCATTCTGAAATTGCTCACGAAATAGAGAGTGAGGGGGGAGCACCTGGCATCAAATGCCTGCATATATCTCTTTCTCCCCCCTCCCTTTGATCAGAAGCACTAAGTACTATAACTTACAGTAGATGCGCCGCATCGGTATGATTGCCGCACCCCGAAAAGAGTAATAGTCTTTCAAAAAAACTTTTAATGTTCAGAAATTCCGCATTGCCATAAACACAGCACATAAAAATGATGAGCAACTCCTCGATATTGATGATATATCAGAGTAGAAATTACCCATTAAAAAGAAAAAAAAATGCTTGTGGCTCTATTCCCCAACTTTTAAAAATGTGAAGAAATAAAAACGGAATCTCCCATTTAAATTGATTTCCGATTTTTCTCCAAAAATCGAGAACGTTTTGCCCATCCATGTTTTGCCGCTCTTTTTTTTTTTTTTTTTTTTTTGCAAATACACTCTTTGCAAGGAAAGAAAATGAAATTTAATAAATTTTATAATCATGTTTACGATTTAGAATGAACAATAATCATATTTATTATGTACGAAAAAAGTTAGTTTCCGCGATTATTTTTGAAGTGGTTCGTTTTTGCGAATTTCTCTTATCTGTTGATTTTATTTCGTACTAACATTAATAAAATATGTACAGTGTACAAGTTTTTTTTCTTTTTTGCTTCCTTATGTTCCTTTTAAGGTTTTACATTGCCTTTCTGTTTAAATAGAGCTCCATTTCACTTGTAATCATACAAACAATTTACGAATAGGATATTCTGCTTTTCCCGAACTTTTTGAACAGTCGGCCGTTTACTTTAACTAAAGCTTGTAATTGACGAGTAAATAATACATGATTGCATCAGAATGTACCAGTATTTTTTTTTTTTTTTTAGTTTCGTTAAAACAGTAGGCTGAAGTTGGGGCGATAAAAAGAAAAGTCGATCGTAAACGCCGCAACGGCAAAAAAGTTACTTACGAAAATTTAACTTTTAAACACGCAAACGCCGCAACGTTCTTGTTCTTTCCAGAAATTAATGTAATCAGTCAATGAAAAGCTCAGGATCTGCTTGCTTCTTTTGATTTTCAAAATTGAAACATACAGAAAATTATCGGTGCGGCATTGTAAAAATAAGAATCAATGCACAATTAAAAATGCTATACTAAAGAAAGAAAAAGTAGGAAAAAAAGGAAAAAGTAGGAAAATAAGGAGAGAGATCTGAAAAGTAGGAAAAATAGGAACTCTTCTGGGTCTGAGCGTGTTATTTGGTGAAAATTAAAAGTAAAATTTTTTAAACATTTATTTCATCAAAAACTAAGGCACTTCATCTCCTGTTTGCAAACACTCACCATCCACAGAAGATTGCTGCACAATCTTATTTGGTTCGCTACTGTTTTATATCGTCTTTTAGGGGGATCAGATTAAAACGCATGTTATGATTAGAACAAAATGGAAATCTTGTTGCTCCCACCCCTGCAATAAATAGAATTTCAGTAAAAAGCTCATTATAATTAGAATGATACAAAAATACTGCACCCAGAAGAAAGAAAAGGAACTCTATGAAAATATGTAAAACAAAATTATTAAAAAGCTATTCAAAATGCAACTTAAAGCCCAAGTTCTAATGTATTGTATCACATAAATCTTGTAGCAGTTTTTGTTGTTTGTTTTTTATTGCACAAAGGAGATGGATAATTTCAGTGGAAGTGAATTTGTACTCTTTACCTCAAAAGCCTACAAAAGTCCAAATTAGGGGGGAAATTCTGATAAATGATAAATATGAGCACAAACACCTTACCTAGGCATAAAACTCAGCTATCTTTGTTTAAATATATAATTTTTCTATTAATATTGTTATTTTTAGCCTACTTTCCCAGTAAAAGTCAGAAAAAGAAGGAAAAAAGCATCAAAAAAGGCTTAATGCATCTTAAAAATATCGCATAAAACAAAAAAAAGTCAAAAATAAATAAAATAATTAAATAAATATTGAAAAATTAAAAATTGGAAAGTAGGGTATTGAGATGGGGAAAAATGTCTGTCGGTCTGCCCCCCCCCCCCAATAACTTTTGAATGAACAGTTCGATTCCAACAAACTTTTTTTTTGTTCGAAAGATTTCGGCGAGGACACCTTATTCCCATATTTCACTTTTTGGTTAGAACTATTTTTTGTTCAATTTTGAACAGTTCAAAAAAACTTAAGATTAGTGCCTACGGGGAAATTTAAGGCAATTCCGAACTGTGAGGCGAATTTGTTTTAAACAAACTTTATAGGAAAAAGCTTTTGATGGAAAACTTGTATAAAAAATAACTTTTTGATTTGAACAATTTTCCGTTCAAATCCGTTAACATTAGCGCTTACGGGGAAACTGAAAGGCAATGTAGATTCCGTACTTGAAGGCGGATTTACTTCAAACAAATTTTGTTGGAAATAGCTCTTGACACCAAACTCCAGACTCCAAGAATTTAGGGGCACCTGACTCTTAACTCTGACTGTGTCCGACAATTAATCAGACTCCGACTCCCAGACTTCTACTCTGACTTCGTAGCTTTGGCAAAAATTTATACACAGAGGACAAATGACTGACTCCAATTCTTAGATATTAGACTCCGACTCCTTTATCTCAAAATGAGATTGACTCCGACTCCGCAGCTATGGTTTTAACTGTTAAATAATTATTGTTGCTATGACTTGTTTTTATTTTCACGCTATAGTTTTAATAAATTTAGGTATTCAGTTTTGGGCGGATAAAATCGAAGTCATTTATGTTTCTACATAAAGATATGCGCAGACGTTTTTTTTTTATTTTGGCAATGAAAAAAAAATTTTTTTTAAGTTGACATTTTATTGTTTTTCTTTATTTTGGTAAGTGCATTAATTAGAAATTTTTTTTGGCAACAGGGGAAAAAGAAACGGTTTTTTTAATCTGATGTATCTATTTTAATGAGCTTATTAATTTTAATTATTATTTTTCCTTTTTGAAAGCGGTTGAAGATTGTTTTTTTGATGGAAAAATGTACTAGCTGCTTTGTTTAAAAGGTGCTGCTATTTTATTTGTTCGGTTTTTTTTTTTTTTTTAACGAATTTAATTTTTTAGATGAGTAAGGAATATTTTATTCCTAGAAATCAGCTTAAAATATTTAAAAAATATGCTTGAAACAATTTGCGATTTTAGCTATTTTTGAGAATATTGATTAGGTACTAGAAAGTAGTATGGGTATACGGGAAAGTAGGCTCGTTTAGTTCTGGACGGAACTTCTTGTTTCTAATGGCATTGTCCTTTGAGCCTTTAGATTCATGTAATCCAAATCAGAGTATGCGAACTTTTGGGGGGGGGGGGGAATCATTACGAGAAACAATTGGCTCTTATTAAAAAAATTTTGCCAAGTTTATCAAAACAAAGGGCTTTTTCGGTTGTCAAACGTTGGTAAAATCAATAAATACGATTAAAAATTACATTAAAATGAAAAAACAAAAAAATTTCCGAAAAAAATTAAATAATTTAGTTTAAACCATTAAATATATATTTCATTTGAGTGTCAGAAGGTCTTTATCCCTGATCCAGATGAGAGCACCTGCAAAAGAATTTGGAGTGAATGGAAGGGGAATGCTCCAAAGAGCACCCCCCCCCCTTCATGTACAAAATATCTAAAACCAAATTTCACAGCTGCAAAGGCTAAGGAATGGATTTTTGAGCATAGCAAAATGGCAGTTTTGTACGCTTGAAAAGTCATTTTCAAATTCATGGTCTCTGATATAATATTTTGCTCTTTAGCTCAGGGTTTAATTTGAGTTGAGTGCAGGACTTTTCACAAAAAAAAAAAAAAAAAAAAAAAACTCATATCTGCTGTTCTAATCACTTTAGAAAATTGGAGCAAGCTTTGTTTGGTGTAACAATAAAATCTCTTTCGAACAACATAGATCGTTAATGGATGCAGGAAATCTTTCATCCTTTTAAAAGGCAATTTATAGGAAATTTTAGCTCAAAAAACAAAAAACTAATTTGAAACTAAAAATGAAAAGCCCCAGGTGCACACCCCCAGGGCTTGAGGCAGGGCTGGCAAGTTTCTGCTGGGCAGGTTAAAACCACTGGTAGAAACCGGTTAAAACCGGCATGGCAAAAACCACTTTCTGCCACATTTTCGGCAGAAAGTGGCAAAAACTCTCAAAATGACAAAAAAAAAAAAAAAAAACTATTGACAGACAGTTGAAAATGCATGAAAAAAATAATTGTTACCCAAAGCACAGTTTAATTTACAATATTATCACAATTCAGAATCAAATGTTACATTGTTTGGACCCTGCAGTTGCTTCTTGGAAAAGGTGGTTCCAAAAATCTAAATAGTTTCTCAATTTAATATGCACGAATGAGAAACTTTAGAATATTCTTGCGACAGAAGAGCTAGCAGGCAATGCATCAAGGAACAAGCAGTATTCATAAAACTTTCAAATTGTATATTATTTTAAACTGGTCCATCATGTAGTAACTAGGGTAGTGGTAAATATCCGATAGGAAAAATGAGTTTCGAGAAGTGGGGCCAATTTGTTTTGCAAAGCTGTGATATTGGGTACAAAATCTAGATTAATATTGGGAAGTAAAATTTGATACTTTCTTCTTGAAGCATATGATAATGTCAATCACAAGCAACTTAGATGAAGCTTATTTGCGAGCAAATTACAAACAGTAATGCCAGTTTAATTCTGTATGTCATTCCTCTATCCTAAGAACCAGTATGATTTTCATCCTTTGTTAGATTAATGCAAATATTACGAGCATCAGCAATTGAAAAGTTCCCTTTCTGAACTAAATGAAGGGCACTAGCATAACATTTTATTTTTTACAATGATGAAATGAAGTTTAATTTTTTAGTTTAAAAAAATATCATTTAGTAATTACTTTAGTTTTTTAAAACGATTTTATGTTTTTGCCAGTTTCTGCCGGTTTTAACCGGTTATAACCAGTTTCTGCCACTGGCACGGCAAAAACTAGTTTCTGCCGGCAGAAAGCCAACCCTGGCTTGAAGTAATTTTGTACAAAATTTTAAGGCTGCAGGTGCTATGAGGTGTCCCGGACGCAGGCTTGCCATTGACTTCCTTTCACAATTTCTTTGACGTTACTTTTTTAATACATAGAGATATAGAGATAGAGATACATAATGTGCAGTGGAGGCTGTTTGGCGATTTCATAGTATTTCAGCATGCACGTAAATGAACATATTTTCTAAATAGGATTTTATAAAATGAATTTTATATAAAAGATGGTAAAAGTGACAGGGTCAACAGTGATTAAATTAAGAAAATACTGCGTACATAGAAAATTAGGGGTATTGAATTTGACACAGAAAATGATCTGCACAAAGTTGTAATATTTCACGACAAAGCTACAATAAATTCTAAGAAATCGATTAATTTAAATAAGTACAGGACATAAAAAAGATAAGTAAGAACCACTCTCAACTCTCTCTATTTGCAAATAATTTTTCAACAAATTAACCATTTCACCACATTTTGATCAAAAAAGACCCTTTTACTAAAAAAAATCCTCTATCTAATTTTATTGACCCTGGGGTCACAAATAGCTTTATGCAAGGAGACAACAGCAGTATAAGAAGGAGGGAAAATGACAATTATCTTCTACAGAATAAATATGTCATTTTTAATTTTTACTTTAGAGTACCTTATATAAATTTTATTTTATTTTTATTTGTCTTTTAATCATCATTATAAGACAGTTTTATACAAAAGTAGATGAACACAAACTCCACTTTCATTGAAAACAGTTTTTCCATAGTTTTAAATCAATTTCTTTTTAATAAATTTAGAGATTACATGATTTTCCACCTGTTTGTCTTATGCTTATGTGTGTTCCGTGATCTTCCTTTTTTGCTTAGAATTGCTCTGCATTTCTAGAATCAGTGCCAAATCCCAAGTTTCTCCGAAGCAGAGCTAAAACTTGAAACTACTGACTTTATCATATGTGAAGCTCTAGACTAGACATTCTGAATACAGTAGAATACCTTTATAATGCCGACCTATATAACACAATTCTCTATAAACCGCACAACTTTTCAGAAGCAAACAATAGGTTTTTAAGTTGAAAAAAATCCCTTTGTTTTGCCTTGCTAACAAAAAAATTCTTAGGAAAATTAAGTTTTGAAACAGTTTTTCATCTTTCCAGCTTAATTCAAAGCTTTTAAATGAAAATTAATATTCACAGTAAAGAGAAAATATCAGATGGCTCTTGAAAATGCAGCTGTTCTGCAAACTATGAAGCTGGCAGAAGTGCAGGATAACTCACTTTCTTTTAATTGTAAAGCATATTTATTTGTGAATGATTAGTTGTATAATTAGTGTTCTAATACTCATTGCAGATAGAACTAATTCTGAAGTGCTAATATATATATTCTGAATATTAGTTTCAAAATTTGTGAAATGACCTATATAACATCAAAACCTGTATAATACAAAAGCTTTGGTCTCAAGGTGTGCGTTATAACGGTCTTCTACTGTAGTAGCTACTGATAACCAGAGTCACAAAAAAAATGGTAACCACTTTTGACTTTTGGTAGCCATTTTCCAACAATATTTACATTCAAAACAAAAAATGAATAACCTTAGCGGAGTTTACTCTGAATTAAGTAGCCAAGGTTGAGTGTGTGAAGTGCTGAACGTCTAAAGATTTGAAGTATGTTGTCGTAGCATGGTATGAATTTTCAACAACAAAGAAACACATGGTCAACACTTTTGGCATCTAGTACTTGCAGTTTTGGTAGCCATTTTCAATGAAATGGTCGCCAGCTAACCTAGAGCTTTATCTATATCCCTTCAAATTTGTAAATCAAGTTTTAATTTAAAAGGAAAAATAAGGTGAACTTAAAAACATTAAGTCTTATATTGAGAAATTTAATGTATGTGATATTTACATTTTGGGGGACAGATATCTCATTTTAACAAAGCGATTTTTTTCAAAAATTTGTTAAAACAAAATATTTTTCTCTATGTTAGTCAGAATATTTTCTCTTAGTGCTGTTTTCGGAAACTAAAAAACGACTTTCACAAGTCATAATGTGAAAACTCTGTTTGTACAATAGACATGGGAGCCGGTTCACTGGCGCTCACTTAACTAGACAGATCATCCTATGGAACTGGGAAGGGGAAAATGATTCCTTTTGAACTAGTCTTGGCCGCCATTTGGTGGGCAAAAAATCGGTGTTGGAACTGTATTTGGTTCGTTTCTTCGCTTTTTTTTTTTTTTTTTTGGCAGATAAAACTCAAGCATATTTTTAGGAGTTGAAAAAATTAACTCTTGGGAAAAAAACTTATCCACTTATGTATAACACACAGACAGCCAGGTGTCACTCGAAAAATTCTATTTGATTTGCATTTTTGAAAACATAACTTTTAAATTAATCAAAATTTAACATTGGGACCCTGGCGATGTTTTGCGGTGCGAGGGGGGGGGGGGGCAAAACTTGTAGATCCGGGCCTGGCTATACCTTCTCATGGCAGTACAGGTGAGCACCATGATGACAGCTTACTAACCTGTAAAATTATCCTGCTCGACTAATTACGGAACAATGACCAAAAATTTATACATTTTATGTTTCGGATTTAGTATAGTTTGCTTTCTTTATTTAGTATTTACTTATTTTGTGTCTAAGATTTTTTTAAATCTTTTTTATTTTTTGAGATTACCTCAAAATTACTTTTTATTTCACACATTGTGTGTACATATTTTTGCTATGTTCACCTCTTTAATAATATCTAAAAAAAGTTAATGGTGCCCGCCGTGCGACCGATATTCTAGGCACAAAAATGTTGGGGAGCGCTGTAATAGGGAATTAATAGCAAATGTTTGTGTTTCACCAACAATTTCATCGCAAGTTGTTCATATTATGATAGTTTATTGTGCGACATTTGTTATTGATTCTGATCAGAAAATGAATGTGGGAGTTACAAACCTAATGCATCTTAGGTCATTTTTGTTCATTAAAATTTTTTTGTAAATTTAACTGCTTATAATTGTACCAATTTTGATCAGGGGCGGATTTGCAGTCTATTCAAGGGGGGCGGCGGTTGAAAATCGTAAAAGCCATTCCTTCCCCCAAACCCATCATGTAGGGGTCAGGGAGTCAATTGCACCCCCCCCCCCTTTATCCTGTCTTTTAAATACTAATCGCCCCTCACGAACTTATCGCTCCTTTGAAGTGTTAAATATCCCCTTTGGGGGCTATCTCCCCCCCCCCTCTGTTCTAGTCATAGCAATGTATTATACCATTATAGTGTAGTCTATGGAAGAAAAAGGTTGGAAGACACATATAGAATTATAAAAATTATTAAAGTTTAAAGGGGGAGGGGCGAGCTTAGGTTCAAATTAAAAAGTGGGTAACGCTGTCCATATTCGACTACACTAACTGTCTAAACTTAATTTAAAGCAAATTTGTGGAATGTACTTGACTGAAATTAGTAGCGATTGCTAGTAATTCCTTCAAAATTCTGTATTATTGGTTTTAGAAAATGACTGTCCCGGAGGGGTGGTTGCTCCCACCACCCCCTCCCCTAGTAAATCCGCCACTGATTCTGATTGCTAGTAATAAATCATTGCTATCATGATTTCAAAACCCATGAAATATCAATTTTACATTTTATAATTTATTACCAACCAAGAGTACAAATAAATTTGCCGACGAATTGAAAATTTCATACGGTAAATTTCAGATATGTCCATGTTAATTTAAAAGCTCTTTATTTAAAAAGATTCGAGAATTCATATAAGATGCAAGATGCAGCCAAAAAAATCCTCGTTAGCGATTTAAGCTGACTTACCCGGAATCCACAAAACCATAAATTAGTTTTTTGTCAACGACAAAGGTATAAACTTTAATGTTTCACATAATGCCGAATAACAAATGAGTTACAAATGAGGAAGATGCAAAATCTATTTTCTGTTCTGGAATTGCCTCCAGTAGTAAATTTCCAAGAGAAAATTATTTTGAGACTTTTTTTTTTTTTTTTAAATAAGATGTTCCATTGAAAGTGGTACTTCAAAACTAAAAATTCCCACAAAAATTGCAGAAAACGAACCCGATAGTAAACTTATGTGACGTGCGGTGGAAAGTTCTTGCCCACCAAATGGCGGATGATCATTGGTTGAAAAGGAATCACTTATCTACCACAGAATGATCAATCTAGCTAAGTGAGTGGGAGTGAATCAGTTCCCATGTCTATGGTTCATACTTCAAAACAGAGGGATACAAGGTGGAAATCCATTCATGCCGAAACGTAAGCTGATGTGTGCCAGTGTTAGCCACAATTCGCAAGGGGATTAACAAGTTTTCAACTTTTTTTGTGGTCAGTATAAATAACATTCACAAATTAAATTCTTTAATAGTGCCTCGTTTGACCAAATCTCTCGTACAAAATAACTTTTGTGAAGATGACCAATGAATAAAAGTTCAGTGATCAATATTTTTCTCTTTTTTTTCCGGAATAAATAAGGTGTTTAATTATATTGTAGATCATTAGTATCGATAAATGTTGCCAAATTAAAAAAAAATAAGAGTGCAAATTTGAAAAATTAATACTTTTATAAAAGTAAAGAAAGTTTCAAGAATATTCCTATACAACGAAATTTTTTATTGGTCCCTTGGAGTTCTTTGTAATGGGATTTCACTGTATTAGAAAATAATGTCAGAAGTGAAGTGCTCTTATTTTTTAAGTCCATTTGGGCTTATTCCCTCACAAAGGTGGCTCCCCCCAATCCCCCCCCCCAAAAAAAATATCCTTTATTTGATCAGCTTGGATTAAATCAAGCGATTCTTTTGAAATCATTGATTAAAATCTTCAGCTTAAGCCTCAATTTACTAAGTTATCTATACCCTGTCTATGCATGAGTACACTCTACATGCATCTTTTCAACTGTTCATCACTAACTATTTCTTCAGAACTTAGAAATATTGTTGTTATTCTTCAGAAATGAAGTAAATGACAAAGCAAAAACGTTTGTTCTTCACCAATATGGTTATGAAAAATGTAGTTGTTCATCATGGGATTCCTTTGCTTAAAAGTACTATGAAAAAATTATAAACTTATACAGTGGCCACTGCTTAAATGAATTATGTTTGTTCTAAACAGTTTTGATTCCATGAATCTGATGATTCAATAAAGCTGGATTTTATTCTGTTTTCGACAATTTGTTTCAATTAACCAGTAACAACCGATTCAATTAACCGACGTCCACTGTAATTTTATTCAAAACAAAACCGCTTCTTTTCACACCACTGAATATAACATATTTCAAAGCCGCAAGACTTATGAAATATTTTTAAAACCTTTCCTAGTAAAGTATCCATGGTCATATGATTTTATTAAATTCGTGATAACTCGAATCTAAAGGTACTGACACAAAACTTTGACTTATCGGAAGTTCAACTTAACACTAATTTTGTTCTTCGACATTTTATTATTAAAAAACCATCAAATATTTTTAACTAATACAGTAAAACCTCGTCAAGTCGTCACTCAAGGGACCAAAAATTTTTGACCACTTATGCGGAGTGACTACTTATGTGGAGTGGGAAATTAAGGAAGAAAAAAAAAGCCTTACAAATATTCATGAATAGCAGTAGAATTCTGTGAGAAAAACAATAGCTTATGTAATCAATGTCTATAAATTAGTGGAAATTTTAAAATGGAGGAAAAATACTAATGATAGTTACTTTGTTTTATTTTCTCTTACTTATACATTAAGTAATAACTACAACTTATTTTAATGTAGTTACGGTACATTACTACAATCCTTCAATGTTGACTGATGAAGTTGTTGCTTATGGAAAAGAACTATCTCTTCTAACATACATCAAGCTTTAAATTTTATGTTTGTTGTTCCTTGTGAACGGATGTTAAATACTGACCAGCTTTCTCCAGGTATTAAATTTTGTCTGTCTTGCTGGAAGAATCAGATTCATATTCTCGGCACTCGGCAGAGTCACAGCAAGAAGTATGCTTTGAATGACCAGAACCGAGGATCGAGATTTCAAGGGAAAATGAATATCAAACAGCCTTTCAACTAAGTCCGACACTATTTTCTGAGATCCGATAAGGAAAAGGAATTTTCGAAAACTATTTTTGAGTGACTAGTTAAGCGGGTAAAATTAAATTTGGTGACCAGTAAAGGAGGATCATTTTACATTACTGTGAATGAGACCTTGTCAGGACGAAAGAAAAACGACCACTTAAACGGAGTGACCACTTAACCGGTCCACTACTTATTGAGGTTTTACTGTATGTACAAATAGCATACAAAATTCATCATTTTCATTACACCATTACAGTAAATGTGTTAGTATTTCATTTATCCATTTATATCAAACTTCTTGGGAATATCTATGGCTTCTTCGTGAAGTTCTGGAGACTATGTTGTGTCTGGTCTTGAACTTCTCAAGCCATCCAGCACTGCCGGGGAAATTTTCTATGTTCAGTAATATAGCAAAACTCTTTGCTTTCTCGTGCAGCCAAGACACACTTATAGGAACGACAAGGTCTTGATTTCGATACTGTTGGAACCACTTGAATAGAGCTGATTCTACACCAATAAAGGTGCACATCTTCATTCATTTCAAATTTTGGATTCATGGATTTGTGCCGCTTTAGAAGTTTCTATGTTTCTTTAAATATCGTTGACAGAGTATTTGGAGGCATTCTATATTTCAGAGCAATATCTTTCTTTTTCTTTGTTGGATCAATGTCATTAAATAAGATTTACTCTACTTTCTAAATCCAAGGTTTTTACCTTTCACTTAAAGCATCTTTAATGGTAAAGAAAACTCACTGTCACTCTCTCTCAAAAGCTTATCAGCAAATGATCAAACTAAATAATGAAGGGGAATGCATCTTAACTTAGGTCAGCCTTTGAATAAAGGTACAATCAGTTGACTTAACAGCTGAAAAGCAGATTCGAGCAGATTCGTAGTCCAGCAATGTGTCTAAGTGTAAACAGTACAACAAAAGAAAACAAGCTAGCTCATTCCGCACATGTTACTTCTTTTATCACACATTGGCTCAACAGGTGTTCTCTTAGAGGTCAGGAATTGCAAGTGAAGAAGGTGAAAGAATTTTTGTGAAAATGAAGGTGAAAGAATGTCATCTTTGAAAAAACGTTGACTTAAAAGAAGTTAACTAAGAATATTGAGAATAATTTGCATGGAGTTAAAGACAAAAGAACAGGGACTTGGTAAAAACTTCGAGTCGTAGTAATATTCGAGTTCTCGGACTTCGAGTTCTTGCAAATTCTCTGTACATATGATTTTATTTAATAGGTAGCAAACAACATTATAAAGATTAGGTATAGAGAAAATGCAATATTCAGGGTGACAACAGGAACTGCAAAAAAAAAAGTTCCCTGACTTTCCCTGATTAAGTTCACTGAATTTCCCTGATTTACGTTACCAATGATAATGGTTTTCTTCCTTTACATTACCTGAAAACCATTGCATATTAAATAAAATGCAGTGTTTAGAACGTTTTAAGCTGTTAATTAAAAATATATTTTGAAAAGAAGCTCCTTTTTTTTAAATAAAAATAGCATACTAAATTATCTACAGAGAAATATTATAGGAAATCTAAAACAAATACTTTACTTCCAGTAACCAGTTAACATAAGAATTCTAAGAAATTATTAAAACTACTCTTAAAGACATATCCAATTATGATAAAACTAAAAAGTGTATTTGGAAATAATTTTGAACTGAATTTCCAAGCAGTATAATTGTTGCTGCAAGAATAACAAGTAATAGCGAAAGTATAGAAGAAATGCAGTTTTACTAACGTAAATAATAGAAAAAATTATGTAAAACAAATTGAAACCTTTTAACAACCAGTCATATCGAGCTTTTCTCTAATCAAGAACTTAGGTTTTAATGAAGGCATAAAGCATTTTAAATATTAAAAAATCGTAAAAATATTTACTTATGTATAGAATTTAATTTAGAATGATTTCATTATTAGTTGAAGAAAAAATCTTTTGTAACGAACAATATTGAAATGCAAAAAACAATTAATTTCAAAATATGTTGTACATAACTTGGTTTTAAAATAAAAGAGTTTTAAAGTCTGGAAAAAAAAAACACCCTTTGTATAATTTGAGGGAGGTGACAACGAATAATACGATGGCAAAGCACAAAATTGATATTCATTTAACATTCAATTTTAGCAATTGATCCGAAAGCGCCAAATAATAGCTCTTAAGCTTTTAGCAGTATCAATTTAGAGAAACTAAGATTTTTTCTTGAAATCGTGATTACAGTACGTTGATAACTTCAAGACAATGAGTAAAAGCAAAGGAGCCAAGTCATTAATGACTGCTTCCTCTTTACCTCTAGGGTTGTTTATTTTACGTAGCATGGAGCCCGTGGCAGAAAAATTCAAGCTACGTAAAATAAACAACTTTACATACAGAGAACCTTAGGAAGTTCATCCTGTGGTTAATAACAAGATTCAATACTTTGACCTTGAGGAAAAGAGGTGCACAAATATGCATCAGTGTATAATCGCACGTCACTGATTTTACTTTTTCTAACAAATAATTAGCAGGAAATGCACAGGAGAAAAGGGTATTTAATTTTGCAAAGCAAATTTTTAAAAAATTTCATCATTTGCTCAATTTTTCCTGAATTTTTATTATTTTTTCGAAATTCCTTGATATTTCTTTGATTTTTCCCTGATCAATAAAGTTCTCTGACATTTCCCTGATCTCCCTGATCTGTCGCCACCCTGTATTACAATATCGCAATTCAAATTTGCTGAGCAAATGATAAAATTTGCCAAAGTACAAAATTTTTTGGGGAGGTAGAGTAATCTCCTATTGGGGTGCTCCTGCACAGTTCCAAGAAATGTTAATTACCTATTTATCGCAGAATAACCCTCTATTACTCATAGTATCCAATGTACAGCATTAAAAGCCCCATACACACACAGAAGGTCAATTCTAGTTGCGCTAGTGTTAACAACATCACAATGGCGATAGATTGAACATTTGCATTAAATAACAGGTTCTTACGTTTGTTCACATTATTTTGACTTTTAAAATTTTTCTGTCTTAGCAACCATTAATGCTAGAGTGTATACATTTTATTGGGACTTTGTACACATATACTGTCAATAAATCATATAAAAAGCAACACTTACCACCACCATGAGTGCAGAAACCCTGGAGGCTCTCCTAATGTTATGTTTTTTTCCCATCGTATCTAAACATAAGTAAAATTACATGATATATACATTTCATTAATGTTATTTACAAATAAAATTTCTAATAATGTATTTTTGAAGAAAATAAACAATTGTATTGAACATAATACTTTATATAGACTTTAATAATGATTCATTGAAAATTATTTTTTAATTAACTAGGTAATAAAACAAATATTCTACTAATGCACTTTTTTTTTTCTCCTTTTGTTATTGAAGTTCAATAACATGTTTCATTTCAATTACATATACCATGTTTAAAAACATATATCCTATCAAATCAACACAAAAACTATATAAAGAGGAACTGCACATTTAAAAAAAATCATCCATTTCATTTTCAATAGCAACATTTTTTGAATAAAAGAAAATTGCTAATACAAAATATTAAATTATTCATAAAAAGTTTCCCTATCAGAAAAACTACCCTGTTTGTCAATTGTGATACACTAACATAACATCAATACAGGGGAATGTAACAATTTATGAAATATGCATGATAAAGACTGAATATTTAAGTCTTGCAGATTGCAAACTTTATAAATAAATATTTTTACTGATCTTTCCTAATTTTAAATTTATAATTTTCTTTTTTTTGGGGGGGGGGGGGTACTTATCTGCTAAAGGGATCATGCTGCCAAGTTGGTTAACATATGGAAAACACAGAAACAAAAAGAACCATGATCGAAACAGTAAGTTACAGATTAAAGTAAATATGATGCTAATATTTTTCACGTGTTTGCGTTATATAAAAAATGGTTTGTTCAAATTTAGTGTAATTTTTTTTCATATTAATAAGGTTGGTGTTGGCAACAATTCGGAACACATACATTAACTATTGGTCGTTACAACGTATATAATTGTCTATTCATATATATATATATTTTTTTAATTTCAGCAAGTTTAATTGTTATGAAAATTTCATATTTTTATTTTCTTGTAATCCAAAAAAGTTTATGAGGATATAAATGAGAAAAAAGACCATAACATTGCTTCCTGGAAATAGTTAATCCTTCATAAACAAAGACACAAACTTTGTTTTAAGAGAAATTTGGCAAGGACAAATTTTGAATTCATTAACTTTAAATATCATACAGAAAAGGATAAAATTGCATGTCCTAAAATAAACATTATTTATTTTGCAGGGATGCCCACCTGGGGGGGAGGATGATGGCACAGGCAACGACATTGAAATTTTTAATTTTTAGGGGGGGGATGTTTTGAGGGGTATTTTTCACTTTTTGGGTTGGAGCTCTTGCTTTTGGGGGAAGGGTCTTAGCTACATTTAGTGGGATGCACCCTTGCTTTTAGGGGGGTAAGGGACTCTCCATTTTGTATGGCTACTGTATAGTCATCAAAAATTATATCGATATGTCAATATCATGATGAATTTAACTGTCAGTTTTTACATGCGAACATTCTCACATTTAAATTTTAGCATCACAAAAAAGGAAAGTACCGAAAGATTTAACTAAAAATCTTGGAAACATGTTGAAGCATCTTACAGACAAGAAAAGGTACAGTACCAAAAATTTCAGTTCATAAAATAGATCGAAAGAAAGGATCCTTTTTTTTTTTTTTCAAAATGAGGAAGAAAAAAATGTTGGACAGGTTGAAATAAGTTTTCTGAAATAAAGATTTGTTATTCCAAGGTTATTTTTTTCAAGAAAATTTTGAATTTGAAGGATTTAAATTTGCTCTTTTACAGCTTGATTTAATTTTATCTTTTTTTTTTTTTACTGCTTCAAACAGGACTGATAAATAATTGATATTAGGTTGTACATCAAAAGTATACAGAAATAACTTTAAATGCTTAGACTCAGAATTAATAAATGATTAGATATGTAAAATTTCCGAAATTTTTGAGGTTGGCGAGAAAAAAAAAAGTTTTTTTTTCTTTTTCCCCAGGAAACTTTGAATTGTTACCAATAAAAATGCAGTTTAATATATGTTATCTATTTAATTCTTTCTTCTTAAAAATATGCATAAAACCTTTATTGTTCAAAAAGCTCTTCTATTTTTTCTAAGCGCCAGTCTTAAATTTCCAAGTTCGAAACAGTCGAAGTACTCAAAATTAATCCAATCATCATTTGGCAGACAATTTTGAGAAGGGTTTGATTTTCAATTGCTCAAGAAAAATATTTCACTAATTGACGTTATTGATATAATTCTACCCTGTGTACACGTTTACAGTTTTAGTGAAAATAGTAACATACTTGGGTGCATAATGAATATAAATTATCTTACAGTTTTCAAAATTGCTGTTAGTGTTTTCAAGTGAGAAAAAAATAGCTAAACAAAAAAAAAACTATTTCCTCAAAATATATATATATTTTTTTTTTTTTTTGACGTGCTAAAACTTCATATATTAAATGAAAATATATACAATTTGTTTCCTAAACATTTCCGCTAATTGATATACTAAAATCTGTTTTGTGTACAATATTTAGTGTTCCTAAAAAAAGCAGCAAAAAAATAATTTGGTAAATGGGGAAATTAAATTATCTTACAGCTTTCATTATTAAAGTTAGTGTTTCCATGCAGGATACTGAACATATTTTTAAAAAAAAACTTTTTCCCTCCCAGAAAAACTTTTTTTTCTCTCAAAACTTTCGGGGGAATTATTCGGTATATATGCCAATTCTTTTACGCACGTAAAATGAAAAAATATATAAATGTTTACCTAAACATTTCTGTTAATTGATATTATTGATACACTAAAATCTGCTTTGTGTATATATTAAGTGTTAATAAGAAGAGTAGCAAAAAATAATTTGGTAGGAAGAGAAATTAAATTTTTTTTTTACAGCTTTCATTATTTAAGTTAGTGTTTCCATGTGGACTACAATACTGAACATAGAAAAAATATTTAAAAAAAAACATTGGAATGTAAATATTACAAATTTCTAAATGTATTATTTTTTGCAAAAAATTTCAAATTTTTATTTTTTCCCATGTGGAAATAAAATTGTCTGAAAAAAAAAGCTTTTTCCCTCCAAAAAAAATACTTTTTCTCAAAATTTTCAGATTTTTTGGATGTGCTAATATTAAACATGAAATGAAAATATATCAAATTTTTCACTTAATATTTTTACTAACTGATATTATTAATACATTAAATTGAGTTTTGGGTACGTATATTTAGTGTTGATAAGCAAAGTAGAAAAAATTACTAAGTTACCTAGGGAAATTAAATTATCTTACAGATTGCATTATCAAAATTAGTGTTTTCATGTGGGATACTGAACATAAAAAAATACCGCATATAATCGCATAAAAGTTGAGAAATTTGCTACAAAAAAAAAAGAAGTTAAAAGTTGGAGGATTGACATCCGCAGGGCAAAATTTACGAAAATTTTTGCTTCACGATATTTTGAAAAACACTAGAATAAGTGAACATTTACCCGATTTAAGGCCATCACTTTCAAATAAATGCTAGAGAAGTAACTACTCACACATTTTGCTATAATTTTAAATGGGTTGGCTGAAATCAAGACCAAACAATTACAATAAAATACCAACTATGCAAAAATTGTGGAATTGCCGCATTTGGGAATTTTCCCGAAAATTGGTCCCATTGAAATTAAGGCTTATTTTTATTAAAAAAAAAGTAATATACCCCCCCCCCCCTACAAGGCATAACTTTTTTGATATTTATTCAAAATAAATGCAATTAGTAACAAAAATCGTAAAAGCAAAAACGAATCCTTTACAAAAATCGCTATCACAGAAATCAACCTTTTTTGTTCGAAAGCATAAAAATCATACATTTTCCGATCATACGAATGTTTATTGTGTTTCATTTTTCTTTTTCCGATTTTTTCTGCCCTTCTACTTAAAAGCACAGGTGTAAACTTATACGTGGGTATATATGGCATTTAAACAAAAAAGAATTTGAATATAAGTGTGACAAATTTATCAATGCATAATATTGTGCTAGAAATTTCAAAATTTCCTATCTTTAACGAGTGAAAGTACACATTTTTGGAAAAAACTTATTCTCCTAAAGTTTTCTGTTTTTCCCCTCCATTCCCATCTCTATGAATGTTTATTCTTCAAACCATACCTAAGTTAAGAATTTATCATACTGAAGATATTTGAACAGTTTCGTTTAGAATATGCTTGTTATTTTTATTTTGTATACTTTAAAATAAATAGCTTTTCTTAATGTAATAATTTCTTTAACAGAATATGTTGTTTTTACAACAGAGAAAACTTTTTATTGCATAGATAAACTTGTTTTTTGATGATTGCTTAACGTGTTTTGGTACTGATAATACTTTAAAACGTATTAGTGATATTTTAGTATGATATTTAGTGTGAATAAATAATTCAAAAAGATGACTGAAATAACAAAATTTTAACTTTTAAAAACCCCGAGTTCTTAACTACAGAGCGTTACAAATGTTTACTTTTATTTGATGTAAAAAATATGAATTAAATATGTACGTTAATTTAAATAACTAAAATACAAGGAAACAACATACTTTTAAAATACAATGTTTTCATTTCATTGAGATCTGTCAAAAGAATTTTTTTAAGTCAATTTTTTCACCAAAAACTAGTTTAAAAAAATTCTCTGAGCGATTCAGTTTTTTAATTTATTTAATAAATTCGTAGTGTATTCAAAATTTAAAAGCCAACAAAAAAGGCATCGCTTATTTTGCTTAAGGGTTTCAAAAAGAAATTTTCAAAGTTGTAAATTTCTAAGTTTACGCTTTTACAAAATCACATTTGACAGGACAGAAAAATGTATTTAAAAATCTGAACCACTATACCGTGGTAAATAAAGAAAAATAAACTGAAACCAGACATAACTGCTAGATCAGTCTGATTCTTAAAATAGGAGAGTTCATTTCAAAGAGAAATATTTAAAAATGAGCTTACTTCTGAAAGGAATGTCTGTGCTGCTTTCTGGGCTCCAACATGTAATAAGTATTCATAGACATACAGTGCTAACCTAAAATAAAACAAAATAAGCCATAAGCAAGGTATATCGTATGAAGAAAACTTCCGAAGATCTTCCGCAGCCACCCCTCCAACACAACATGGAACGGTCTTGGCCATATGCCTCGAACTGGGACATGCACACTTCCCGCTGCTTAAAGATAGTGGTCTGACAGCGGAACGTTTGCATTTCGTGTGATGTAGAAATGTTGTCACCCAGCTCGAGATATATTGGCCAAATATCAGACAAATATTAAAACAGTTCAAATAATTGCCATGTTTTACATTGA